>NW_026970441.1:0-222500 GCF_028390025.1 Pseudophryne corroboree
ATGGGGGCTCGCTGTACTCGCCACGCAGTGGGCATGGGGGCTCGCTGTACTCGCCACGCAGTGGGCATAGGGGCTCACTGTACTCATCACGCAGTGGGCATGGGGGCTCACTATACTCTCCACGCAGTGGGCATGGGGGCTAACTGTACTCTCCACGCAGTAGGCATGGGGGTCTCACTGTACTCTCCACACAGTTGGCATGGTGGCTCACTGAACTCGCCACGCAGTAGGCATGGGGGCTCACTGTATTCGCCACGCAGTGGGCATGGGGGCTCACTGTACTCGCCACGCAGTAGGCATGGGGTCTCACTGTACTCTCCACGCAGTGGGCATGGGGGCTCGCTGTACTCTCCACGCAGTAGGCATAGGGGCTCACTGTACTCTCCACGCAGTGGGCATGGGGTCTCACTGTACTCTCCACACAGTGGGCATGGGGGCTCACTGTACTCGCCACGCAGTGGGCATGGGGTCTCACTATACTCTCCACGCAGTGGGCATGGGGGCTCGCTGTACTCTCCACGCAGTAGGCATAGGGGCTCACTGTACTCTCCACGCAGTGGGCATGGGGTCTCACTGTACTCTCCACACAGTGGGCATGGGGGCTCACTGTACTCGCCACGCAGTAGGCATGGGGGCTCACTGTACTCTCCACGCAATAGGCATAGGGGCTCACTGTACTCATCACGCAGTGGGCATGGGGGCTCACTGTACTCGCCACGCAGTGGGCATGGGGGCTCGCTATACTCGCCACGCAGTGGGCATGGGGGCTCACTGTACTCGCCACGCAGTAGGCATGGGGGCTCACTGTACTCATCACGCAGTGGGCATGGGGGCTCACTGTACTCGCCACGCAGTGGGCATGGGGGCTCGCTGTACTCTCCACGCAGTAGGCATAGGGGCTCACTGTACTCATCACGCAGTGGGCATGGGGGTTTGCTGTACTCGCCACGCAGTGGGCATGGGGGCTCACTGTACTCATCACGCAGTGGGCATGGGGGCTCGCTGTACTTGCCACGCAGTGGGCTCGCTGTACTCGCCACGCAGTGGGCATGGGGGCTCGCTGTACTCGCCACGCAGTGGGCATGGGGGCTCGCTGTACTCGCCACGCAGTGGGCATGGGGGCTCACTGTACTCATCACGCAGTGGGCATGGGGGCTCGCTGTACTCGCCACGCAGTGGGCATGGGGGCTCGCTGTACTCGCCACGCAGTGGGCATGGGGGCTCGCTGTACTAGCCACGCAGTGGGCATGGGGGCTCACTGTACTCGCCACGCAGTAGGCATGGGGGCTCACTGTACTCATCACGCAGTGGGCATGGGGGCTCACTGTACTCGCCACGCAGTGGGCATGGGGGCTCGCTGTACTCTCCACGCAGTAGGCATAGGGGCTCACTGTACTCATCACGCAGTGGGCAAGGGGGTTTGCTGTACTCGCCACGCAGTGGGCATGGGGGCTCACTGTACTCATCACGCAGTGGGCATGGGGGCTCGCTGTACTCGCCACGCAGTGGGCATGGGGGCTCGCTGTACTCGCCACGCAGTGGGCATAGGGGCTCACTGTACTCATCACGCAGTGGGCATGGGGGCTCACTGTACTCTCCACGCAGTGGGCATGGGGGCTAACTGTACTCTCCACGCAGTAGGCATGGGGGTCTCACTGTACTCTCCACACAGTGGGCATGGGAGCTCACTGAACTCGCCACGCAGTAGGCATGGGGGCTCACTGTATTCGCCACGCAGTGGGCATGGGGGCTCACTGTACTCGCCACGCAGTAGGCATGGGGTCTCACTGTACTCTCCACGCAGTGGGCATGGGTGCTCGCTGTACTCTCCACGCAGTGGGCATGGGGTCTCACTGTACTCTCCACACAGTGGGCATGGGGGCTCACTGTACTCGCCACGCAGTGGGCATGGGGTCTCACTATACTCTCCACGCAGTGGGCATGGGGGCTCGCTGTACTCTCCACGCAGTAGGCATAGGGGCTCACTGTACTCTCCACGCAGTGGGCATGGGGTCTCACTGTACTCTCCACACAGTGGGCATGGGGGCTCACTGTACTCATCACGCAGTGGGCATGGGGGCTCACTGTACTCGCCACGCAGTGGGCATGGGGGCTCGCTGTACTCTCCACGCAGTAGGCATAGGGGCTCACTGTACTCATCACGCAGTGGGCATGGGGGCTCGCTGTACTCGCCACGCAGTGGGCATGGGGGCTCGCTGTACTCGCCACGCAGTGGGCATGGGGGCTCGCTGTACTCGCCACTCAGTGGGCATGGGGGCTCACTGTACTCGCCACGCAGTAGGCATGGGGGCTCACTGTACTCATCACGCAGTGGGCATGGGGGCTCACTGTACTCGCCACGCAGTGAGCATGGGGGCTCGCTGTACTCTCCACGCAGTAGGCATAGGGGCTCACTGTACTCATCACGCAGTGGGCATGGGGGTTTGCTGTACTCGCCACGCAGTGGGCATGGGGGCTCACTGTACTCATCACGCAGTGGGCATGGGGGCTCGCTGTACTTGCCACGCAGTGGGCTCGCTGTACTCGCCACGCAGTGGGCATAGGGGCTCACTGTACTCTCCACGCAGTGGGCATGGGGGCTCACTGTACTCTCCACGCAGTGGGCATGGGGGCTAACTGTACTCATCACGCAGTGGGCATGGGGGCTCACCGTACTCTCCACGCAGTGGGCATGGGGGCTCACTGTACTCTCCACGCAGTGGGCATGGGGCTAACTGTACTCTCCACGCAGTAGGCATGGGGGTCTCACTGTACTCTCCACACAGTGGGCATGGGGGCTCACTGTACTCGCCACGCAGTAGGCATGGGGGCTCACTGTATTCGCCACGCAGTGGGCATGGGGGCTCACTGTACTCGCCACGCAGTAGGCATGGGGTCTCACTATACTCTCCACGCAGTGGGCATGGGGGCTCGCTGTACTCTCCACGCAGTAGGCATAGGGGCTCACTGTACTCATCACGCAGTAAGCATGGGGGTTTGCTGTACTCGCCACGCAGTGGGCATGGGGGCTCACTGTACTCATCACGCAGTGGGCATGGGGGCTCGCTGTACTCGCCACGCAGTGGGCATGGGGGTTCGCTGTACTTGCCACGCAGTAGGCATAGGGGCTCACTGTACTCATCACGCAGTGGGCATGGGGGCTCGCTGTACTCGCCACGCAGTGGGCATGGGGGCTCACTGTACTCGCCACGCAGTAGGCATGGGGGCTCACTGTACTCACCACGCAGTAGGCATGGGGGCTCACTGTACTCTCCACGCAGTAGGCATAGGGGCTCACTGTACTCATCACGCAGTGGGCATGGGGGTTTGCTGTACTCGCCACGCAGTGGGCATGGGGGCTCGCTGTACTCGCCACGCAGTGGGCATTGAGGCTCGCTGTACTCGCCACGCAGTAGGCATGGGGGCTCGCTGTACTCATCACGCAGTGGGCATAGGGGCTCACTGTACTCGCCACGCAGTAGGCATAGGGGCTCACTGTACTCATCACGCAGTGGGCATGGGGGTTTGCTGTACTCGCCACGCAGTGGGCATTGAGGCTCGCTGTACTCGCCACGCAGTAGGCATGGGGGCTCGCTGTACTCGCCACGCAGTGGGCATGGGGGCTCGCTGTCCTCGCCACGCAGTGGGCATGGGGGCTCGCTGTCCTCGCCACGCAGTGGGCATGGGGGCTCGCTGTACTCTCCACGCAGTGGGCATGGGGGCTCGCTGTACTCACCACGCAGTGGGCATGGGGGCTCACTGTACTCGCCACGCAGTGGGCATGGGGGCTCGCTGTACTCGCCATGCAGTGGGCATGGGGGCTCGCTGTACTCGCCACGCAGTGGGCATGGGGGCTCGCTGTACTCTCCACGCAGTGGGCATGGGGGCTCACTGTACTCTCCACGCAGTGGGCATGGGGGCTCACTGTACTCATCACGCAGTGGGCATAGGGGCTCACTGTACTCATTACGCAGTGGGCATGGGGGCTCGCTGTACTCTCCACGCAGTGGGCATGGAGGCTCACTGTACTCTCCACGCAGTGGGCATGGGGGCTCACTGTACTCATCACGCAGTGGGCATAGGGGCTCACTGTACTCATCACGCAGTGGGCATGGGGGCTCACTGTACTCTCCACGCAGTGGGCATGGGGGCTCACTGTACTCGCCACGCAGTGGGCATGGGGGCTCACTGTACTCGCCATGCAGTGGGCATGGGGGCTCACTGTACTCTCCACGCAGTGGGCATGGGGGCTCACTGTACTCATCACGCAGTGGGCATAGGGGCTCACTGTACTCATCACGCAGTGGGCATGGGGGCTCACTGTACTCTCCACGCAGTGTGCATGGGGGCTCGCTGTACTCGCCACGCAGTGGGCATGGGGGCTCGCTGTACTCTCCACGCAGTGGGCATGGGGGCTCGCTGTACTCGCCACGCAGTAGGCATGGGGGCTCACTGTACTCGCCACGCAGTGGGCATGGGGGCTCGCTGTACTCGCCATGCAGTGGGCATGGGGGCTCACTGTACTCGCCACGCAGTGGGCATGGGGGCTCGCTGTACTCGCCATGCAGTAGGCATGGGGGCTCGCTGTACTCGCCACGCAGTGGGCATGGGGGCTCGATGTACTCGCCACGCAGTAGGCATGGGGGCTCACTGTACTCATCACGCAGTGGGCATGGGGGCTCACTGTACTCATCACGCAGTGGGCATGGGGGCTCACTGTACTCTCCACGCAGTGGGCATGGGGGCTCACTGTACTCTCCACGCAGTGGGCATGGGGGCTAACTGTACTCTCCACGCAGTAGGCATGTGGGTCTCACTGTACTCTCCACACAGTGGGCATGGGGGCTCACTGTACTCGCCACGCAGTAGGCATGGAGGCTCACTGTATTCGCCACGCAGTGGGCATGGGGCTCACTGTACTCGCCACGCAGTAGGCATGGGGTCTCACTGTACTCTCCACGCAGTAGGCATGGGGCTCACTGTACTCGCCACGCAGTAGGCATGGGGTCTCACTATACTCTCCATGCAGTGGGCATGGGGGCTCGCTGTACTCTACACGCAGTAGGCATGGGGGCTCACTGTACTCTCCACGCAGTGGGCATGGGGGCTCACTGTACTCTCCACGCAGTAGGCTTGGGGGCTCACTGTACTCATCACGCAGTGGGCATGGGGGTTTGCTGTACTCTCCACGCAGTGGGCATGGGGGCTCACTGTACTCTCCACGCAGTAGGCATGGGGGCTCACTGTACTCATCACGCAGTGGGCATGGGGGTTCGCTGTACTTGCCACGCAGTAGGCATAGGGGCTCACTGTACTCATCACGCAGTGGGCATGGGGGCTCGCTGTACTCGCCACGCAGTGGGTATGGGGGCTCACTGTACTCGCTACGCAGTAGGCATGGGGGCTCACTGTACTCATCATGCAGTGGGCATGGGGGCTCACTGTACTCTCCACACAGTGGGCATGGGAGCTCACTGAACTCGCCACGCAGTAGGCATGGGGGCTCACTGTATTCGCCACGCAGTGGGCATGGGGGCTCACTGTACTCGCCACGCAGTAGGCATGGGGTCTCACTGTACTCTCCACGCAGTGGGCATGGGTGCTCGCTGTACTCTCCACGCAGTAGGCATAGGGGCTCACTGTACTCTCCACGCAGTGGGCATGGGGTCTCACTGTACTCTCCACACAGTGGGCATGGGGGCTCACTGTACTCGCCACGCAGTGGGCATGGGGTCTCACTATACTCTCCACGCAGTGGGCATGGGGGCTCGCTGTACTCTCCACGCAGTAGGCATAGGGGCTCACTGTACTCTCCACGCAGTGGGCATGGGGTCTCACTGTACTCTCCACACAGTGGGCATGGGGGCTCACTGTACTCGCCACGCAGTAGGCATGGGGGCTCACTGTACTCGCCACGCAGTGGGCATGGGGGCTCACTGTACTCATCACGCAGTGGGCATGGGGGCTCACTGTACTCGCCACGCAGTGGGCATGGGGGCTCGCTGTACTCTCCACGCAGTAGGCATAGGGGCTCCCTGTACTCATCACGCAGTGGGCATGGGGGCTCGCTGTACTCGCCACGCAGTGGGCATGGGGGCTCGCTGTACTCGCCACGCAGTGGGCATGGGGGCTCGCTGTACTCGCCACTCAGTGGGCATGGGGGCTCACTGTACTCGCCACGCAGTAGGCATGGGGGCTCACTGTACTCATCACGCAGTGGGCATGGGGGCTCACTGTACTCGCCACGCAGTGGGCATGGGGGCTCGCTGTACTCTCCACGCAGTAGGCATAGGGGCTCACTGTACTCATCACGCAGTGGGCATGGGGGTTTGCTGTACTCGCCACGCAGTGGGCATGGGGGCTCACTGTACTCATCACGCAGTGGGCATGGGGGCTCGCTGTACTTGCCACGCAGTGGGCTCGCTGTACTCGCCACGCAGTGGGCATAGGGGCTCACTGTACTCTCCACGCAGTGGGCATGGGGGCTCACTGTACTCTCCACGCAGTGGGCATGGGGGCTAACTGTACTCATCACGCAGTGGGCATGGGGGCTCACTGTACTCTCCACGCAGTGGGCATGGGGGCTCACTGTACTCTCCACGCAGTAGGCATGGGGGTCTCACTGTACTCTCCACACAGTGGGCATGGGGGCTCACTGTACTCGCCACGCAGTAGGCATGGGGGCTCACTGTATTCGCCACGCAGTGGGCATGGGGGCTCACTGTACTCGCCACGCAGTAGGCATGGGGTCTCACTATACTCTCCACGCAGTGGGCATGGGGGCTCGCTGTACTCTCCACGCAGTAGGCATAGGGGCTCACTGTACTCATCACGCAGTAAGCATGGGGGTTTGCTGTACTCGCCACGCAGTGGGCATGGGGGCTCACTGTACTCATCACGCAGTGGGCATGGGGGCTCGCTGTACTCGCCACGCAGTGGGCATGGGGGTTCGCTGTACTTGCCACGCAGTAGGCATGGGGGCTCACTGTACTCATCACGCAGTGGGCATGGGGGCTCGCTGTACTCGCCACGCAGTGGGCATGGGGGCTCACTGTACTCGCCACGCAGTAGGCATGGGGGCTAACTGTACTCACCACGCAGTAGGCATGGGGGCTCACTGTACTCTCCACGCAGTAGGCATAGGGGCTCACTGTACTCATCACGCAGTGGGCATGGGGGTTTCCTGTACTCGCCACGCAGTGGGCATGGGGGCTCGCTGTACTCGCCACGCAGTGGGCATGGGGGCTCGCTGTCCTCGCCACGCAGTGGGCATGGGGGCTCGCTGTCCTCGCCACGCAGTGGGCATGGGGGCTCGCTGTACTCTCCACGCAGTGGGCATGGGGGCTCGCTGTACTCACCACGCAGTGGGCATGGGGGCTCACTGTACTCGCCACGCAGTGGGCATGGGGGCTCGCTGTACTCGCCATGCAGTGGGCATGAGGGCTCGCTGTACTCGCCACGCAGTGGGCATGGGGGCTCGCTGTACTCTCCACGCAGTGGGCATGGGGGCTCACTGTACTCTCCACGCAGTGGGCATGGGGGCTCACTGTACTCATCACGCAGTGGGCATAGGGGCTCACTGTACTCATTACGCAGTGGGCATGGGGGCTCGCTGTACTCTCCACGCAGTGGGCATGGAGGCTCACTGTACTCTCCACGCAGTGGGCATGGGGGCTCACTGTACTCATCACGCAGTGGGCATAGGGGCTCACTGTACTCATCACGCAGTGGGCATGGGGGCTCACTGTACTCTCCACGCAGTGGGCATGGGGGCTCACTGTACTCGCCACGCAGTGGGCATGGGGGCTCGCTGTACTCGCCATGCAGTGGGCATGGGGGCTCACTGTACTCTCCACGCAGTGGGCATGGGGGCTCACTGTACTCATCACGCAGTGGGCATAGGGGCTCACTGTACTCATCACGCAGTGGGCATGGGGGCTCACTGTACTCTCCACGCAGTGTGCATGGGGGCTCGCTGTACTCGCCACGCAGTGGGCATGGGGGCTCGCTGTACTCTCCACGCAGTGGGCATGGGGGCTCGCTGTACTCGCCACGCAGTAGGCATGGGGGCTCACTGTACTCGCCACGCAGTGGGCATGGGGGCTCGCTGTACTCGCCATGCAGTGGGCATGGGGGCTCACTGTACTCGCCACGCAGTGGGCATGGGGGCTCGCTGTACTCGCCATGCAGTAGGCATGGGGGCTCGCTGTACTCGCCACGCAGTGGGCATGGGGGCTCGATGTACTCGCCACGCAGTAGGCATGGGGGCTCACTGTACTCATCACGCAGTGGGCATGGGGGCTCACTGTACTCATCACGCAGTGGGCATGGGGGCTCACTGTACTCTCCACGCAGTGGGCATGGGGGCTCACTGTACTCTCCTCGCAGTGGGCATGGGGGCTAACTGTACTCTCCACGCAGTAGGCATGTGGGTCTCACTGTACTCTCCACGCAGTAGGCATGGAGGCTCACTGTATTCGCCACGCAGTGGGCATGGGGGCTCACTGTACTCGCCACGCAGTAGGCATGGGGTCTCACTGTACTCTCCACGCAGTAGGCATGGGGCTCACTGTACTCGCCACGCAGTAGGCATGGGGTCTCACTATACTCTCCATGCAGTGGGCATGGGGGCTCGCTGTACTCTACACGCAGTAGGCATGGGGGCTCACTGTACTCTCCACGCAGTGGGCATGGGGGCTCACTGTACTCTCCACGCAGTAGGCTTGGGGGCTCACTGTACTCATCACGCAGTGGGCATGGGGGTTTGCTGTACTCTCCACGCAGTGGGCATGGGGGCTCACTGTACTCTCCACGCAGTAGGCATGGGGGCTCACTGTACTCATCACGCAGTGGGCATGGGGGTTCGCTGTACTTGCCACGCAGTAGGCATAGGGGCTCACTGTACTCATCACGCAGTGGGCATGGGGGCTCGCTGTACTCGCCACGCAGTGGGCATGGGGGCTCACTGTACTCGCCACGCAGTAGGCATGGGGGCTCACTGTACTCATCATGCAGTGGGCATGGGGGTTTGCTGTACTCGCCACGCAGTGGGCATGGGGGCTCGCTGTCCTCGCCACGCAGTGGGCATGGGGGCTCGCTGTACTCTCCACGCAGTGGGCATGGGGGCTCGCTGTACTCGCCACGCAGTGGGCATGGGGGCTCACTGTACTCGCCACGCAGTGGGCATGGGGGCTCGCTGTACTCGCCATGCAGTGGGCATGGGGGCTCGCTGTACTCGCCGCGCAGTGGGCATGGGGGCTCACTGTACTCGCCACGCAGTGGGCATGGGGCTCACTGTACTCGCCACGCAGTGGGCATGGGGGCTCGCTGTACTCGCCACGCAGTGGGCATGGGGGCTCGCTGTACTCGCCACGCAGTGGACATGGGGGCTCGCTGCGCTGGCCACAGGTTCTATTCCCACTCACAAGTGGGAAAAGTCCCTGTTGGTATGCCGACTGTCGGGCTGGCAATCGGTCGGGATCCCAGGGTCAGTACAGTGACCGGCGGTCACACCATAGAAATGAAAGGGGTCCACATCCCTAATAAGATAGAGTTACAGTAGGAAGTGTCAGACTAGGGTTTTATCTTCCATCCCCTGATGATCAGAAACGCAGATGCCTGTGCCGCATATTACTAATTGTCAGGAATCGGCGTTCATCAAGCGCGCTGGTGTCCAGGCCTCCGGAGGTCACGGCCCCAGTCTGTGGCTGCATGAATGCTCTGTCCGTGGGCATCGTGCCCATTGTTATTGTGTACCCATGAAGTCCATCTAGTCTGCACCCACCATTGTTGCAGCATGGGCGCCGCCATGACACTTGCGGTCAGCTGACCTGAAAACACCCAATCCTGCGCTGTGTCTGCACACATGATTCCAGCATCCAATGGCTGCTGACCAGGGGGTATAAATCCAGAACATCGTCTCAGTGTCATTGCCTTGAACAATGTGTCACATCCAGTGTACAGCGTCTCCTGGCTCCAGTCTTCTGTCTCCAGTGATTTCCTTGCTCCAGTGTCTCCGTGAAACTACAGGCTCCAGCCATCCTGCTCTGCTACAATTCCTTCCACAGTCAGCTTCCTCCTCTGCATGCAGTAAGAAACTCTCTCCAGGTGCTACTTACCATTCTTTCCTGTGTGTTTATCTGCGTTCTGCACTGTGCTATTCCATCTGGCACTTATAACAACCAGCTTGCAATTTACAAACTGTCTCCTGCTTTGGCCTTGCTTGGCTTTGTGGACTGGTGCATATACACAGACTGTGTGAATCTACTGCTGTTGGTTTCCAGACCAATTACCGGAGTTACTATTACCTGTGTTCACTATCATCAGTTGCATTACTATCATCTGCATATTTGATCCTGTTACCATTAGAGATGAGCGGATTCGGTTCGTCGAGATCCGAACCCCCCCGAACTTCACCTATTTTACACGGGTCCGAGGCAGCCTCAGATCTTCCCGTCTTGCTCGGTTACCCCGAACACACCCGATCGTCATCATCCCACTGTCAGATTCTCGCGAGATTCGTATTCCATATAAAGAGCCGCGCGTCGCCGCCATTTTCACTCGTGCATTGGAGATTGAACGGAGAGGACGTGGCTACGTTCTCTGCCTGAAAAGCTCCATATCTGTGCTGCATTGTTGTGAGCAGTATATATAGTAGTACAGTGCTGCATTGTGGTGACCAGTATATTACAGTACAATAGTCCAGTGCTGTTCTCGCTGCTCAGTGTCAGGTATCCGTAGTATCATCAGTGCTCAGTATAATCAGTGCTCAGTATAATCAGTGATCAGTATAATCAGTGATCAGTATAATCAGTGATCAGTATAATCAGTTCTCAGTATAATCAGTTCTCAGTATAATCAGTGATCAGTATAATCAGTGCTCAGTATAATCAGTGATCAGTATAATCAGTTCTCAGTATAATCAGTGCTCAGTATAATCAGTGCTCAGTATAATCAGTGCTCAGTATAATCAGTGCTCAGTATAATCAGTGATCAGTATAATCAGTGCTCAGTATAATCAGTGATCAGTATAATCAGTGATCAGTATAATCAGTGATCAGTATAATCAGTTCTCAGTATAAACAGTGCTCAGTATAATCAGTGATCAGTATAATCAGTGATCAGTATAATCAGTGATCAGTATAATCAGTGCTCAGTATAATCAGTGCTCAGTATAATCAGTGATCAGTATAATCAGTTCTCAGTATAATCAGTGATCAGTATAATCAGTGCTCAGTATAATCAGTGATCAGTATAATCAGTTCTCAGTATAATCAGTGATCAGTATAATCAGTGATCAGTATAATCAGTGATCAGTATAATCAGTTCTCAGTATAATCAGTGATCAGTATAATCAGTGCTCAGTATAATCAGTGATCAGTATAATCAGTGCTCAGTATAATCAGTGATCAGTATAATCAGTGCTCAGTATAATCAGTGATCAGTATAATCAGTGATCAGTATAATCAGTTCTCAGTATAATCAGTGATCAGTATAATCAGTGCTCAGTATAATCAGTGATCAGTATAATCAGTGCTCAGTATAATCAGTGATCAGTATAATCAGTGCTCAGTATAATCAGTGATCAGTATAATCAGTGCTCAGTATAATCAGTGATCAGTATAATCAGTGATCAGTATAATCAGTGATCAGTATAATCAGTTCTCAGTATAATCAGTGATCAGTATAATCAGTGATCTGTATAATCAGTGCTCAGTATAATCAGTGCTCAGTATAATCAGTGCTCAGTATAATCAGTGATCAGTATAATCAGTTCTCAGTATAATCAGTGCTCAGTATAATCAGTGCTCAGTATAATCAGTGCTCAGTATAATCAGTGATCAGTATAATCAGTGATCAGTATAATCAGTTCTCAGTATAATCAGTTCTCAGTATAATCAGTTCTCTGTATAATCAGTGCTCAGTATAATCAGTGATCAGTATAATCAGTGATCAGTATAATCAGTTCTCAGTATAATCAGTGATCAGTATAATCAGTTCTCAGTATAATCAGTTCTCAGTATAATCAGTGATCAGTATAATCAGTGCTCAGTATAATCAGTGATCAGTATAATCAGTGATCAGTATAATCAGTGATCAGTATAATCAGTTCTCAGTATAAACAGTGCTCAGTATAATCAGTGATCAGTATAATCAGTGCTCAGTATAATCAGTGCTCAGTATAATCAGTGCTCAGTATAATCAGTTCTCAGTATAATCAGTGATCAGTATAATCAGTGATCAGTATAATCAGTGATCAGTATAATCAGTGCTCAGTATAATCAGTGATCAGTATAATCAGTTCTCAGTATAATCAGTGATCAGTATAATCAGTGCTCAGTATAATCAGTGATCAGTATAATCAGTGCTCAGTATAATCAGTGATCAGTATAATCAGTGCTCAGTATAATCAGTGATCAGTATAATCAGTGCTCAGTATAATCAGTGATCAGTATAATCAGTGCTCAGTATAATCAGTGCTCAGTATAATCAGTGATCAGTATAATCAGTTCTCAGTATAATCAGTGATCAGTATAATCAGTGATCAGTATAATCAGTGATCAGTATAATCAGTGCTCAGTATAATCAGTGATCAGTATAATCAGTGATCAGTATAATCAGTGCTCAGTATAATCAGTGATCAGTATAATCAGTGATCAGTATAATCAGTTCTCTGTATAATCAGTGATCAGTATAATCAGTGATCAGTATAATCAGTGATCAGTATAATCAGTTCTCAGTATAATCAGTTCTCAGTATAATCAGTTCTCTGTATAATCAGTGCTCAGTATAATCAGTGATCAGTATAATCAGTGATCAGTATAATCAGTTCTCAGTATAATCAGTGATCAGTATAATCAGTTCTCAGTATAATCAGTTCTCAGTATAATCAGTGATCAGTATAATCAGTGCTCAGTATAATCAGTGATCAGTATAATCAGTTCTCAGTATAAACAGTGCTCAGTATAATCAGTGATCAGTATAATCAGTGCTCAGTATAATCAGTGCTCAGTATAATCAGTGCTCAGTATAATCAGTTCTCAGTATAATCAGTGATCAGTATAATCAGTGATCAGTATAATCAGTGATCAGTATAATCAGTGCTCAGTATAATCAGTGATCAGTATAATCAGTTCTCAGTATAATCAGTGATCAGTATAATCAGTGCTCAGTATAATCAGTGATCAGTATAATCAGTGCTCAGTATAATCAGTGATCAGTATAATCAGTGCTCAGTATAATCAGTGATCAGTATAATCAGTGCTCAGTATAATCAGTGATCAGTATAATCAGTGCTCAGTATAATCAGTGCTCAGTATAATCAGTGATCAGTATAATCAGTTCTCAGTATAATCAGTGATCAGTATAATCAGTGATCAGTATAATCAGTGATCAGTATAATCAGTGCTCAGTATAATCAGTGATCAGTATAATCAGTGATCAGTATAATCAGTTCTCTGTATAATCAGTGATCAGTATAATCAGTGATCAGTATAATCAGTGATCAGTATAATCAGTTCTCTGTATAATCAGTGATCAGTATAATCAGTTCTCTGTATAATCAGTGATCAGTATAATCAGTTTTCAGTATAATCAGTTCTCAGTATAATCAGTTCTCAGTATAATCAGTGCGCTGTTAGACGTGCGCCCGTTTTCCGCCATTAGTGCATTGGGATTTAGACAATTGATGAAGTTATTGTGTCCCCAGTACAAAATCCCATCTAGATTCCACTTCACTAGGCAGGCGATAGCGAGATTTTACCAATTAATATCAGTGATTTAGAATTAATTATTAATTACAGTGATCTTGCCAAATGATTCCAGTGATTTTGTCATTTTCCTCCAGTGATTTGGACCAATAATACCATTGATTAGAACGAATAATTCCTGTGATTTTGTCATTTTCCTCCAGTGATTTGGACCAATAATACCATTGATTAGAACAAATAATTCCTGTGATATTGAGGTGTTTGTGTCGCTTAGCTTAGCCGTCCAGCGACCACAGTGCACCTCTTTTTCTCTTTTCTTTGCATCATGTGCTGATTGAGTGCCATCCTGTCTGACACTGCAGTGCCACTCCTAGATGGGCCAGGTGTTTGTGCCGCCCACTTGGGTCACTTAGCTTGGTCATCCAGCGACCTCAGTGCAAATTTTAGGACTAAAATTAATATTGTGAGGTGGGAGGTGTTCAGAATAGACTGGAAATTAGTGGAAATTATGGTTATTGAGGTTAATAATACTGTAGGATCAAAATTACCCCCAAATTCTATGATTTAAGCTGTTTTTTTTTTTTTTTAAACACCCGAATCCAAAACACACCCGAATCTGACAAAAAATTTCAGGGAGGTTTTGCCAAAACACGTCTGAATCCAAAACACGGCCGCGGAACCTAATCCAAAACCAAAACACAAAACCCAAAAAATTTCCGGTGCACATCTCTAGTTACCATCGACTTTCAAGTCGACCATCGATGTTTGCCATCGGCTTCCAGGGCAGTCATCACTGTTGTTCATTTAACTGGTTTACAGATTATCACCTGTGACTGTTGTTATACCTCTATCAGCTTCCTTGCTCAAACCATCGGTATTGTTATTGTGCTTCAGTGACTGTCATATCTCTGTGTGCTAAATAAATATCATAGCGCACATGCGCAGGAATCTTCTACAGCCTCCTTGTTTCTTCTACTGCACCACCACTGACCAACTAGTGCCCCCTCCGGGAATAGACACAGTTACAGACCTGACAGTTTGTTCAAGGCCCATGTACCCGGATGGCGGTCAGAGTGTGGGGGCAGGGGCCCTTCAAAGTTTAGTGTCACGACTCAATGGTCAAGAGCCTGCACAATAGCAGATTATACAATTCCTGCAAGGGATGTCTTCCCGATTGGACATGTTACAACAGTCTCTTCCAAGTTCTGTTACTCCAGCTTCAGCTCCAGCTCCAGTTTAAAGTTCCACAGCTTCAGGTCCTCCAGTTGCTACCTCTCCAGGGTCTCGTCTCCATCTTCCTACGCCTAGTAAGTTTCGATGGCAATCCCAAAATGTGTTGTGGATTCCTGAAGCAGTGTGATGTCCACTTTGAATTGCTGCCGCACAGCTTCCCGACACCTAGGACAAAGGTTGCATATATTGTGTCCCTCCTGACTGAGCGAGCAGATTCTCTCCTAAACAACTATACAGAATTTGTTGCTGTATTCCGATGCATCTTTGATGAACCTAGGTGTACAATATCTGCCTCTTCTGACATCCTCCAGATTTGCCAGTTCCAGACATTGGCATCAGAGGTTAAATGGAATAATCAAGCGTTGGTTGCTGCATTCTTTCATGGACTGTCTGACCGTATAAAAGATGAGTTGGCGAGGGGGCGTGGCCTGACTGCAGAAGGAAACAGAAGTGCATCACAGGAGCTCCTGCAAAACGGGGCTCTTATTTCATCAAATAGCCCACTCCAGGGCTTCATATCGACCCTTAGTGGCCCTCCTGTCCCCCTTATCCCCCCTGCAGCACCCCTGTACGAGCCGCGGAATCGGGGAGTAGTTTTTACTACTCCCGCGGATTGCGGCCTAGGTGAAGCCCACAAGCCGGGGCCTCGATTTACCCCCCACACCGGTGGTGGCTTCGGGGACTCCCAGATCAGGCCGTGAACGGCTCCCAGACGTCGGACGCCCGCGCTACCGCTAGCCACGGCTGAGGGACCCTCCTCGCCACCCGCCGCCTACCCTCGCTACACGGAGCCGCTGAACCTTCTAACGCGGGACGAGGCCGCAGGACGACTGGCGACGGCACCAGCTACACGCCCACGGCTCCCTGCTGCTGCATCTCTGCTACGCCTCTCCTGCTGGGCCCTGTAAGTACATCTTTACACTTATCTGAGGGACCCCAGCGGGGCAAGGAGACAATAGTGCAGTGATTATGATAAGGGGGTATGCTGGACAGTGGTGACTGGACCCTCAATCAAGATCTGCAGTTCATCCACCGGAGGGCCTTTCATATTGAGACATTATCTATCTGTCCACTGGTTAGCCAGATACTGGAGCACCAGCAACTAAATAAATCCTCCCTCACCTGACACCCCCTCCCCCCCCTGATATTATACATTCTCATACCTTCAAACATCAATAAGGAAAGGGAAAGAGGGGGGGGGAGAGAAAAGGAGAGGAGAAAAACGGAAACACATAGAAGAAACATAAGCCTAACGCCCCCTGCAGTTTGCAGGCTAGAATTGCATATTGGAGTGAGTCTATAATTGCTATGCACAAATTCATGTCTAAATCATTACGTAACCCACGGGGTGCTCAGTCGGGTAAAGGCAAAAATCGTGAAAATCCCGCTAGTAGTGCCCCTGTCTCCCCGACGTATAGTCAAGGCTCTAGTCCTCGGGGGCAACCCGCACCAATTATGGATCCATCCAAATCCTTCACCACGAACGAAATTACAAATATATTATCATCCCTGCTAGATCAAAAACTGGCACCCCTGAAAACCTCTCTGGATTCAGCGCTTGCACAACTTACAGCCCATGATCAACGTATCTCCGAGGCAGAGCAACGAATCTCGGATCTAGAGGATGATCTATCAGCAGCTAAAACAACCCAGGTGGAACACGACAAGCTGATGATATCTCTGCAAGACAAATTAGAAGATTTGGAAAATCGGAATAGAAGAAATAATGTACGTCTGGTGGGCTTACCAGAATCTGTGAAATTCTCCGAACTCATGGCCCTGGTCTCCCAGTAGTTACCCAGAGAGCTAGGATGCGTCTCTGCCACAGGTTCCATTCTAGTGGAATGTGTCCATCGGATTGGTCCTGATCGTCAGTCCGGCAGAGATAGACCCAGGCTGGTCATCATGAGGATTCTCAACTATGCCGATAAAGTTCGGTTGCTGGAGGCCTATAGAAAACACACAGATCTCCGATACCAAGACTCCAGAATTCTATTATTCCAAGACTTCTCATATCTGCTTGCTGCAAGACGACGAGAATTCTCACCTATTTGCAAACGCCTCTTCGAGATGGGCCACAGGTTTGCGTTGTTGTATCCGGCCAAGCTGAGAATCACCTATGGTGGAAAGATCCACTTTTTTGAAACTGCACAAGAGGCCAGAAATTTTGTGAACTCCTTGGATGCAGCTCTTCTATCGGGTACAGATGATGCTGACTGACTCAAAATATCCTTCTTAAGTGGGTTGATCGCCACCATAGCTTGACCCATTCATGTTTAAGTCAAATAACGCCTTTTTGTTTGATAAGCTGAATAGAAGGTATTTCTACACTGTGAAGAAGGCTTACTGTAATGGCTGGAGCTTGAAGAGGGCTACGGTACGACAGTACCATATTGGTTATGTTCTTCTAATTTTCTCTTTGTATAACTTTTCCCCCTTACAATTGTCTCTGACATTGTTTTGTTTGTTTTCTCCCTTTCCCCTCACCCTCTTTTCTCATCTTTTGTCATACTGTTTTAGAATATGGTGCCCCTGGTTACCAGGTTGGAGAATATCCTCCTCACATGTTTTACTGCTCTCCATTTGGAGATTGCCATTTTTTAATAGGGCGCCCATTTGGGTTCGCAAAAAGTTAAAATGGTTTTATAACTTGGTTCATAATATTGACACTGTGCACACACATGGTTTACGTATAATGATAGGAATGTATCAGATGTTTTACATTTATTATTTATCTTCAACGATCCACATCGGTCCGCTCGCTGGGACGGACTGGGATCGACAGTTATGGTATATTATTTAGAGATGAGCGGGTTCGGTTCCTCTGAATCCGAACCCGCCCGAACTTCATGTTTTTTTACACGGGTCCGAGCGACTCGGATCTTCCCGCCTTGCTCGGTTAACCCGAGCGCGCCCGAACGTCATCATCACGCTGTCGGATTCTCGCGAGGCTCGGATTCTATCGCGAGACTCGGATTCTATATAAGGAGCCGCGCGTCGCCGCCATTTTCACACGTGCATTGAGATTGATAGGGAGAGGACGTGGCTGGCGTCCTCTCCGTTTAGAAATAGATAGGAGAGTGAGAGTGAGACACTTCATTTACTGGAGCTTAGGAGGAGTACTCAGAGAGTGCAGAATTTTGCTGATAGTAGTTAGTTAGTTATACTAGTGACTGACCAGTGAGACCACCAGTGCAGTTTTATTATTATTTAATATAATCCGTTCTCTGCCTGAAAAAAACGATACACAGTGACTCAGTCACATACCATATCTGTGCTCAGCCCAGTGTGCTGCATCATCTATGTATAATATCTGACTGTGCTCACACAGCTTAATTGTGGGGGAGACTGGGGAGCAGTTATAGGTTATAGCAGGAGCCAGGAGTACATATTAAACAGTGCACACTTTTGCTGCCAGAGTGCCACTGCCAGTGTGACTGACCAGTGACCTGACCACACTGACCACCAGTATATTGTGATTGTCTGCCTGAAAAAGTTAAACACTCGTCGTGTGACTTGTGTGGTGTTTTTTTATTCTATAAAAAACTCATTCTGCTGACAGACAGTGTCCAGCAGGTCCGTCATTATATAATATATACCTGTCCGGCTGCAGTAGTGATATATATATATTTTTTATATCATTATTTATCATCCAGTGTATACTAGCAGCAGACACAGTACGGTAGTTCACGGCTGTAGCTACCTCTGTGTCGGCACTCGGCAGTCCATCCATAATTGTATACCACCTACCCGTGGTTTTTTTTTTCTTTCTTCTTTATACATACTACATCTCATTATCATCCAGTCTATATTAGCAGCAGACACAGTACAGTACGGTAGTCCATGGCTGTAGCTATCTCTGTGTCGGCACTCGGCAGTCCTTCCATAATTGTATACCACCTACCCGTGGTTTTTTTTTCTTTCTTCTTTATACATACTACATCTCATTATCATCCAGTCTATATTAGCAGCAGACACAGTACGGTAGTCCACGGCTGTAGCTACCTCTGTGTCGGCACTCGGCAGTCCATCCATAATTGTATACCACCTACCCGTGGTTTTTTTTTTCTTTCTTCTTTATACATACTACATCTCATTATCAACCAGTCTATATTAGCAGCAGACACAGTACGGTAGTCCACGGCTGTAGCTACCTCTGTGTCGGCACTCGGCAGTCCATCCATAATTGTATACCACCTACCCGTGGTTTTTTTTTTCTTTCTTCTTTATACATACTACATCTCATTATCAACCAGTCTATATTAGCAGCAGACACAGTACGGTAGTCCACGGCTGTAGCTACCTCTGTGTCGGCACTCGGCAGTCCATCCATAATTGTATACCACCTACCCGTGGTTTTTTTTTCTTTCTTCTTTATACATACTACATCTCATTATCAACCAGTCTATATTAGCAGCAGACACAGTACGGTAGTCCACGGCTGTAGCTACCACTGTGTCGGCACTCGGCAGTCCATCCATAATTGTATACCACCTACCCGTGGTTTTTTTTTTCTTTCTTCTTTATACATACTACATCTCATTATCATCCAGTCTATATTAGCAGCAGACACAGTACGGTAGTTCACGGCTGTAGCTACCTCTGTGTCGGCACTCGGCAGTCCATCCATAATTGTATACTAGTATCCATCCATCTCCATTGTTTACCTGAGGTGCCTTTTAGTTGTGCCTATTAAAATATGGAGAACAAAAATGTTGAGGTTCCAAAATTAGGGAAAGATCAAGATCCACTTCCACCTCGTGCTGAAGCTGCTGCCACTAGTCATGGCCGAGACGATGAAATGCCAGCAACGTCGTCTGCCAAGGCCGATGCCCAATGTCATAGTACAGAGCATGTCAAATCCAAAACACCAAATATCAGTAAAAAAAGGACTCCAAAACCTAAAATAAAATTGTCGGAGGAGAAGCGTAAACTTGCCAATATGCCATTTACCACACGGAGTGGCAAGGAACGGCTGAGGCCCTGGCCTATGTTCATGGCTAGTGGTTCAGCTTCACATGAGGATGGAAGCACTCAGCCTCTCGCTAGAAAAATGAAAAGACTCAAGCTGGCAAAAGCAGTAGCACCGCAAAGAACTGTGCGTTCTTCGAAATCCCAAATCCACAAGGAGAGTCCAATTGTGTTGGTTGCGATGCCTGACCTTCCCAACACTGGACGTGAAGAGCATGCGCCTTCCACCATTTGCACGCCCCCTGCAAGTGCTGGAAGGAGCACCCGCAGTCCAGTTCCTGATAGTCAGATTGAAGATGTCAGTGTTGAAGTACACCAGGATGAGGAGGATATGGGTGTTGCTGGCGCTGGGGAGGAAATTGACCAGGAGGATTCTGATGGTGAGGTGGTTTGTTTAAGTCAGGCACCCGGGGAGACACCTGTTGTCCGTGGGAGGAATATGGCCACTGACATGCCTGGTGAAAATACCAAAAAAATCAGCTCTTCGGTGTGGAAGTATTTCAACAGAAATGCGGACAACAGGTGTCAAGCCGTGTGTTGCCTTTGTCAAGCTGTAATAAGTAGGGGTAAGGACGTTAACCACCTCGGAACATCCTCCCTTATACGTCACCTGCAGCGCATTCATCATAAGTCAGTGACAAGTTCAAAAACTTTGGGTGACAGCGGAAGCAGTCCACTGACTGTTATGAGCCACGGCTGTGGCTCATTCCTGTTTTGCATTTTTGTTATGTATTTTATGTTATACTTCTGTTTATGTTCCCCGTGGGTGTCATGGGGTGCTCGGAGCTCACCCTTAAGGAGGGGATACTGTTATGAACCACAGGTAGTGGTTCATTTCTATTTTATGTTTATTTAGTTGTCTTGCATGCCAGGATTTCCCATTGCTCTGTTTTAGATTACTCTTGTCTGCTGCCGCTGGTGAGTCTGTGCAATTGCGGCTTGTTCCCATGTGTTCAGCCTCATCTGGCTGCTGGTTGCATCTTGTCAGCTTGGAGTCCTGCAATAGGCCAGCTGCACTGGATTATTAATTAGGCCTCTCTGTTATATGCTGGCTGATTGCAGTTCGCAGATGCTGGTGATATTCCTGGGTTTTCAGTCTGCTTGAGTTCTGAGCTTGGTTCCTGCTAGTTCTTGAGCTTCCTGTGTCAGTCCCTGTGTCGATTCCTATGTCTGATCCCGTGTCCTGCCGTGAGGCGTTCCTGTCCTGAGGTCCAGTACCTTTGCCTGTGCAAGTTTCTGGCTTCTTGGTGTCCACCGGTCTGTCGTTTGGGATTCTGCCTGTCCTCCAGTTCTGAGAGTCTGTGTCAGCAGCATTGGGAGTTCCTGTCCGTTTGCCAGTATTCGTAGCGGTTCCGTGAGTAGCGGCACGGCCGCGTCCGTTGGCGTAGGCCGCTGTATTCCCTTATTATTTCTGTCACTGGTGTTTTGCAGAGGGTTCTGCTTATGCTGTCACCGCCGGTACACGAGTATTGTGACGGTGTGTGGTCAGCATTTCCTTTGTTGTTCTTTTCCTTTGGCGGCAAGCCGCACATACTTTGGTTTTAGGTTTGTTAGTAGCCCCTGGCCTTGTTGTTTAGTCAGAGGGCCCCTTGTTATCACCCTGTCTCGGTTCACTCTTTGTCTCTCATTAAGACCTGAGGGGGCATCGAAGTTGGGCAGACGTAATCCGCCCTTCAAACGCGGCTGCCATGGGCTCAAGCAACCATAGTCTCGCAAGAGTGTACTGACAGCACGGGTGAGACAACGGAGATAGGGCGCCAGGGGCTATTCCCTTTCCATTCCCCTTTCCCAGCATTCCGTCCTGGTGCTCTGGACTTGCTTCATAACATCTCCCTTGTTCTGAGCACCAGGAACCTAACACTGACCAGTAAATCCCTTCCTCTTGTAACCAAGCTCACGCAAACCACCCCACCAACTCCCTCAGTGTCAATTTCCTCCTTCCCCAGGAATGCCAATAGTCCTGCAGGCCATGTCACTGGCAATTCTGACGATTCCTCTCCTGCCTGGGATTCCTCCGATGCATCCTTGCGTGTAACGCCTACTGCTGCTGGCGCTGCTGTTGTTGCTGCTGGGAGTCGATGGTCATCCCAGAGGGGAAGTCGTAAGACCACTTTTACTACTTCCACCAAGCAATTGACTGTCCAACAGTCCTTTGCGAGGAAGATGAAATATCACAGCAGTCATCCTACTGCAAAGCGGATAACTGAGGCCTTGGCATCCTGGGTGGTGAGAAACGTGGTTCCGGTATCCATCATTACTGCAGAGCCAACTAGAGACTTGTTGGAGGTACTGTGTCCCCGGTACCAAATACCATCTAGGTTCCATTTCTCTAGGCAGGCGATACCGAAAATGTACACAGACCTCAGAAAAAGAGTCACCAGTGTCCTAAAAAATGCAGCTGTACCCAATGTCCACTTAACCACGGACATGTGGACAAGTGGAGCAGGGCAGGGTCAGGACTATATGACTGTGACAGCCCACTGGGTAGATGTATGGACTCCCGCCGCAAGAACAGCAGCAGCGGCACCAGTAGCAGCATCTCGCAAACGCCAACTCTTTCCTAGGCAGGCTACGCTTTGTATCACCGGTTTCCAGAATACGCACACAGCTGAAAACCTCTTACGGCAACTGAGGAAGATCATCGCGGAATGGCTTACCCCAATTGGACTCTCCTGTGGATTTGTGGCATCGGACAACGCCAGCAATATTGTGTGTGCATTAAATATGGGCAAATTCCAGCACGTCCCATGTTTTGCACATACCTTGAATTTGGTGGTGCAGAATTATTTAAAAAACGACAGGGGCGTGCAAGAGATGCTGTCGGTGGCCAGAAGAATTGCGGGACACTTTCGGCGTACAGGTACCACGTACAGAAGACTGGAGCACCACCAAAAACTACTGAACCTGCCCTGCCATCATCTGAAGCAAGAAGTGGTAACGAGGTGGAATTCAACCCTCTATATGCATCAGAGGTTGGAGGAGCAGCAAAAGGCCATTCAAGCCTATACAATTGAGCACGATATAGGAGGTGGAATGCACCTGTCTCAAGCGCAGTGGAGAATGATTTCAACGTTGTGCAAGGTTCTGATGCCCTTTGAACTTGCCACACGTGAAGTCAGTTCAGACACTGCCAGCCTGAGTCAGGTCATTCCCCTCATCAGGCTTTTGCAGAAGAAGCTGAAGACATTGAAGGAGGAGCTAACACGGAGCGATTCCGCTAGGCATGTGGGACTTGTGGATGGAGCCCTTAATTCGCTTAACAAGGATTCACGGGTGGTCAATCTGTTGAAATCAGAGCACTACATTTTGGCCACCGTGCTCGATCCTAGATTTAAAGCCTACCTTGGATCTCTCTTTCCGGCAGACACAAGTCTGCTGGGGTTGAAAGACCTGCTGGTGACAAAATTGTCAAGTCAAGCGGAACGCGACCTGTCAACATCTCCTCCTTCAAATTCTCCCGCAACTGGGGGTGCGAGGAAAAGGCTCAGAATTCCGAGCCCACCCGCTTGCGGTGATGCAGGGCAGTCTGGAGCGACTGCTGATGCTGACATCTGGTCCGGACTGAAGGACCTGACAACGATTACGGACATGTCGTCTACTGTCACTGCATATGATTCTCTCAACATTGAAAGAATGGTGGAGGATTATATGAGTGACCGCATCCAAGTAGGCACGTCACACAGTCCATACTTATACTGGCAGGAAAAAGAGGCAATTTGGAGGCCCTTGCACAAACTGGCTTTATTCTACCTAAGTTGCCCTCCCACAAGTGTGTACTCCGAAAGAGTGTTTAGTGCCGCCGCTCACCTTGTCAGCAATCGGCGTACGAGGTTACATCCAGAAAATGTGGAGAAGATGATGTTCATTAAAATGAATTATAATCAATTCCTCCGCGGAGACATTGACCAGCAGCAATTGCCTCCACAAAGTACACAGGGAGCTGAGATGGTGGATTCCAGTGGGGACAAATTGATAATCTGTGAGGAGGGGGATGTACACGGTGATATATCGGAGGATGATGATGAGGTGGACATCTTGCCTCTGTAGAGCCAGTTTGTGCAAGGAGAGATTAATTGCTTCTTTTTTGGTGGGGGTCCAAACCAACCCGTCATATCAGTCACAGTCGTGTGGCAGACCCTGTCACTGAAATGATGGGTTGGTTAAAGTGTGCATGTCCTGTTTATACAACATAAGGGTGGGTGGGAGGGCCCAAGGACAATTCCATCTTGCACCTCTTTTTTCTTTAATTTTTCTTTGCGTCATGTGCTGTTTGGGGAGTGTTTTTTGGAAGGGCCATCCTGCGTGACACTGCAGTGCCACTCCTAGATGGGCCCGGTGTTTGTGTCGGCCATTAGGGTCGCTTATCTTACTCACACAGCTACCTCATTGCGCCTCTTTTTTTCTTTGCGTCATGTGCTGTTTGGGGAGGGTTTTTTGGAAGGGACATCCTGCGTGACACTGCAGTGCCACTCCTAGATGGGCCCGGTGTTTGTGTCGGCCACTAGGGTCGCTTATCTTACTCACACAGCTACCTCATTGCGCCTCTTTTTTTCTTTGCGTCATGTGCTGTTTGGGGAGGGTTTTTTGGAAGGGACATCCTGCGTGACACTGCAGTGCCACTCCTAGATGGGCCCGGTGTTTGTGTCGGCCACTAGGGTCGCTTATCTTACTCACACAGCTACCTCATTGCGCCTCTTTTTTTCTTTGCGTCATGTGCTGTTTGGGGAGGGTTTTTTGGAAGGGACATCCTGCGTGACACTGCAGTGCCACTCCTAGATGGGCCCGGTGTTTGTGTCGGCCACTAGGGTCGCTTATCTTACTCACACAGCTACCTCATTGCGCCTCTTTTTTTCTTTGCGTCATGTGCTGTTTGGGGAGGGTTTTTTGGAAGGGACATCCTGCGTGACACTGCAGTGCCACTCCTAGATGGGCCCGGTGTTTGTGTCGGCCACTAGGGTCGCTTATCTTACTCACACAGCTACCTCATTGCGCCTCTTTTTTTCTTTGCGTCATGTGCTGTTTGGGGAGGTTTTTTTGGAAGGGACATCCTGCGTGACACTGCAGTGCCACTCCTAGATGGGCCAGGTGTTTGTGTCGGCCACTAGGGTCGCTTAGCTTAGTCATCCAGCGACCTCGGTGCAAATTTTAGGACTAAAAATAATATTGTGAGGTGTGAGGTATTCAGAATAGACTGAAAATGAGTGGAAATGATGGTTTTTGAGGTTAATAATACTTTGGGATCAAAATGACCCCCAAATTCTATGATTTAAGCTGTTTTTTAGGTTTTTTGGAAAAAAACACCCGAATCCAAAACACACCCGAATCCGACAAAAAAAATTCGGTTAGGTTTTGCCAAAACGCGGTCGAACCCAAAACACGGCCGCGGAACCGAACCCAAAACCAAAACACAAAACCCGAAAAATTTCCGGCGCTCATCTCTAATATTATTCCCCGTGGATGGCCTAGGGTTGGTATCGGCTGAATGCCGTCGACCCATGATCCTTCCACAATAATGCAATCACGATTTCGGTTAGTGTCCTGGAACGTAGATGGGCTTAATACTCCCATTAAACGGAAAAAGGTCCTTACCTATTTGAAACGACTGAAACCTGATATAGTATTATTGCAGGAAACTCATTGGTGGATCTCAGATCCTAATGTACTGCGGGATACGTGGGTTGGAGAGTATAGAACAGCCTCCTTCACATCCAAACGTAGAGGCGTACTAACTATTCTCAATAGATCACTCCCTGCCACTATCTTAGATAGCTTGGTCGACCAAGAGGGTAGATTCCTGTTCTTGAAAATAAAAATACTAAATACGCTCTATACGGTAGCCAACATATATGCCCCTAATGGCCCTAACGCATCTTTCTTCTCTGATATCTACAAAAATTTGCAAGATTGGGCAGAGGGAGAAATTATCATGGGAGGAGACTTTAATTGTGTACAGTCAGCTGGTATTGATAAAACAGCTATACCCGGTACACCTACGATCACCACTCCTCCCTCACTCACACTACTCACCTCTTCTCTACGACTGTCCGACCCCTGGAGAATTCGCAACCCAGACGCTCGCGAATATACCTTCTACTCCCACCCGCACCATTCCTCCTCCAGATTAGACTATTGGTTAATCACTGATTCTCTTTTGCATCATGTAGTGGATACTAAAATTGAACCAATCTCACTCTCGGACCATGCTCCGATTTGGTTGTCAATCACCCTAGATACCCCCTTACCTAGGTCCTATAATTGGCGTTTCCCCGCTTATCTGGAAACTTCCGAGGACTTTAACCAATTTCTCACCAGAGCCTTCCTTAACTATACTGAGGATAATAAGATTCATGAGAACGACATTAATTTGTTTTGGTCGGCTTCCAAACTAGTTGTCCGAGGACAAATATTAGAATACGTTTCCAGAAAAAGCAAACATCTGAATACCCAGTTGCGTGACCTTAGCAAGGCTTTGACTGCAGCGTATAGTACAATGACATTAAATGACTCTCCAGACAACAGACAAAATTACACTGATGCGAAACATCTCTATGACGCGCTTTGCACCGAGAGAGCCAGTTTCTCCTATGACGTACAGCGGAATAAATTCTTCCGAGGTGGTAATAAGTCGGGTAAACTATTGGCCAACTTAGTGAGATCATCTACTGCCCCCTCCCGTATAACTAGCTTACATACTGACCCGACTTCCTCAACTATGGACACACAAATTATGTCAAACACCTTCCTACAATACTATTCAAACTTATACGCGGCACCTTTAGATAGCCCCACAGAGGGTATGAAGTTTCTGGAAGAAGCTGACCTACCTACATTAACAGAGGAAGAACGAGAATCACTAACGTGCCCTGTAACAGACACAGAGCTGCTGTTCTTGATTAAGTCACTTCACAATGGGAAATCACCAGGCCCGGATGGGTTTGGAGCAGTATATTACAAAATGCTAGCTCCCCACATAACACCATATTTATTGACGTTGTTTAACTCACTGCTGAAAGGGTCCCCTCCGCCCCCGAGATTCACAGAAGCTAGAATAGTAGTATTCCCTAAACCGGGTAAAGACCCATCATATGTCCAGTCCTACCGACCCATATCTCTTCTCAACCAAGATCTAAAACTATTCACCAAATTATTGGCCACTCGTCTCCAACCGATACTAATGCGTATTTTACATCCTGCCCAAACGGGGTTTGTTAAAACTAGAACATCAGTACATAATGTACGAACCCTAATAGCAGCAATACATAGTGTCAAAGACTCCGCAACATCTAAGGCACTTGTGGTCAGTTGTGATGCCGACAAAGCGTTTGACCGTGTATCATGGGCACACCTACTTAGAATTTTCCACACTCAACAATTGGGTGAGGGGTTCACTAAAGTCTTCAGTATGCTTTACTCTAATCCACAAGCTCACCTAACCATTAATGGATTGAACACACCGGCTTTTTCTTTACATAGAGGTACGCGCCAGGGATGCCCCCTATCTCCCTTACATTTTAATCTAGCTCTAGACACACTGATACGCACCTGCGTGCAAAATGTTGCCTGGGAAGGAATAAAAATTGGCACACAACCAGTGAAGGTTTCGGCCTTTGCGGATGACCTTTTATTATATTTTAGTGATCCCATAAAGGCGTTCCCTTCATTACTGACCACGCTACATGATTTCCACTTGATCTCGGGCTTCTTAATCAATTTCGATAAAACAGAAGCTTTGGCTCTTGGACCCAAGGCCGCACGAAATTGGGGCTCCAGATTTCCCTTTAAATGGGCGACTGGATTCATAACCTACCTGGGCTTACGCTTTTCACCTACCCTAGCCGAACTGTATCCACTGAACTTTTCCCGTGTCATTAACAAAATGATTGAAGATTTTACACGCTGGCAAAACTTACCAATCTCATATATAGGTAGATGCCACTTATATAAAATGATCTCCTTCCCCTGTTTATTATACCCGATCCAAATGCTCCCATTTCTTTTGACCAAACGAGATGTACAAACAATTAATAAGGCCCTTAATACTTTCATATGGACAAACAAACGTCCACGTATAGCCCTTTTTAAACTGAAACAACAGACAACGCTGGGTGGCGTGAATATACCATGGCCAGAAGACTATTCTTTAGCCGCTAACTATAGATATGCCCTTGACTGGGTGAGAGGTTCCTCAAACTACACTAATATATATCTGGAACAGAGTATGCTATCCCATGGTACTTTGTCTACCATATTACATTTTACAGACCCCTTCACACTGACGTCCATCCGCTCGAACCCGCTGCTACTCGCTCCATGCAAAGTGTGGCAACATCTTCGAAAACGCAAAGGGCTGACAACTACCTGCTCTCTATTCCAACCACTCCTGCATAACCCAGACTTTCAAGGCGGAGACACAGATGCAATTATCAAGACTTGGTACTCCCAAGGCTTACGTCTAGTGTATCAATTCCTGAATATCACCTGTACCGAAGTACTCACCTTATCACAATTAAAGCTTAAATTCCCGAACTTACATATACCACTATTCGCATATTTTCAAATACGCAGCTTTGCAACACAATTGATAACACGCCTACATCCAGCAGATTATAACTTTCCCCAGGACACCCAACTGCGTTTAAACCCCCAGTCTTCCTATCCAACATCCTTTATTTATGCACACACCAGACGCCAGATTGATTTAGATTGTCAAACCACAGGCCTAGCCAAATGGACGACCACTCTACCAGGCATCCCTTTACAGACCATAATACGCTGGCACTTGTTACTTAATAAATCTTTAGTATCCTCTTCCTATGCTGAAATGCATTTAAAAATATTACACAGGGCGTATTATACTCCCCGTCTCAGATACCTCACGGGCATCTCTGATAACTCCAATTGCTTCAAGTGCTCCACACCTGATGCTGACATAATCCACTGCCTTTGGTCATGTCCTATAATACAGCTATTTTGGAAGGACGTCTGTAACTACATTACAACGACTCTAAATATCCCTCTCACACCAACTTTACTCTGGGCTTTCTGGAATCAATATGATTCTGATCGTTGCTCATTACCTACAGGCAATAAACTGCTATTAGCTCGGATAGCGGCAGCTTCGAAAAAGACCATACTATCCCAATGGATACATGGAACCCCTATACCCATAACCCTTTTATTTCCTATACTGACGCATCTATACCAAATGGACTGGATTGAATGCTCTCTTAGAGCGGAATCCAACTCTTCCAAGTTTTTTACAATATGGCTACCCTATGTGATAACCTTGCCACAACCAATTCGTGATAGCATGCGAAAAGTAGTTAAATATACTACATGGTACAATATAGAGACGCTTACGAGGGGATCACCACCCTTCTAACCCCAACTTTACTGTTTTCAGGAACACCCTTTTAGACTAGCATATACACACTGTTAATGGCACCGAGAGACGACCGATCCCTGCAATATGTTTAGTAATATCCGTAACCTACTGTTATCATCACTTCCTTTACTAATGTATGTGATTGCTCTTGTGTGGAAATAATGTTATACATTCCTATGCAACCCGAGATTTGATATTGTCGTTATACAGTTGTCGTGTGCAATGTGTGTGTTACACTTGTATTTTTCTCTTTACCAATAAACAGATTTTTTTTTAAAAAAAGATGAGTTGGCAATCCGAGATCTCCCAGAGCAACTGGAAGCTTTAATCTCCCTATGTGTGAAATTGTACCTGCGTTTACGCTAAAGAACCAGTGAACGTTCTCAAAGTGACCCTCACAAGCATTGGGCTATGCGTCAAGTACAGTCCCTAACCACTACTTCTGATGAGCCTATGCAAGTGAATAGGTCCCGTTTAACTCCTGAGGAGCGGTTAAGAAGGTTACAGGAGAGACTGTGTCTATATTGTGCTGCTGCTGGTCACATGATTGGTTCCTGTCCTTCTCGTTCGGGAAACGCCAAATCCTAACTTGCAAAGGAGAAGTCAAGTTAGGAATTTCAGCCAAAACTCCTTCTCGAGACCTCATTCTCCCTGTCACATTGGAAACAGAGTGGATTATGGTGGTCATTCCAAGTTGATCGCTAGCTGAATTTGTTCACAGCGATAAGGGAAAAAAAGGCAGTTCTGCGCATGCGTATGTGGCGCAATGCGCATGCGCGACGTACGGGCACAACGAATGATGCAATTTTGCACAGGGTCTAGCGATGCATTTCAATCGCACTGGTTGCCGAAGAGTGACATGAAGTTAGCGTTTCTGGGTGGCAACTGACCGTTTTCAGGGAGTGTTCGGAAAAACACAGGCGTGCCATGGAAAACGTAGGCGTGGCTGGACGAATGATGGGCGGGTGTGTGACGTCAAATCCGGAACTGAATAGTCTGAAGTGATCGCAAGTGCTGAGTAGGTTTTGAGCTACTCTGAAACTACACAAAGATTTTTTGCAGGCGCTCTGTGATACAACCGTTCGCACTTCTGCTAAGCTAAAATACACTCCCAGTGGGCGGCGGCATAGCGTTTGCATGGCTGCTAAAAACTGCTAGCGAGCGATCAACTCGGAATGACCCCCTACATACCTTTTCTGCTTTAGTAGATTGTGGTGCTGCTGGGAACTTTATTACACAAGCTGCAGTTGATAAGATCCATCTTCCTGTTTTAAAGTTGTCTTGCCCAGTCTACCTCCCTGCCGTGGATGGTAGTCGTATTGCCGAGGGTTCCATCAACCAGCAGACTAAGCCAATGGTCCTGGGAGTGGGCTTCCTCCATTCCGAGTTCATTGAACTGTTGGTCATCCCTAAAGCCACTCATGAGATCATACTGGGCATGCCCTGGATTCAAATACATAACCCACAATTAAACAGGTCCACACTACAGTTCACAGCATGGAGTCCTTCCTGTTTTCATTCCTGTTTGGCTCAAATCTGTCCCATGAGATCTTCAGAGTTAAAACCCCAGTCTGAACTTCCTGAGGCCTACAGAGATTTTGCTGACGTCTTCAGTGAAAAGGCCGCTGACGTTCTATACCTCTATCAGCTTCCTTGCTCAAACCATCGGTATTGTTATTGTGCTTCAGTGACTTTCATACCTCTGTGTGCTAAATAAATATCATTGCGCACATGCGCAGGAATCTTCTACAGCCTCCTTGTTTCCTCCACCGCACCACCACTGACCCACTAGTGACCCTCCAGGAACAGACACCGTTATGGACCTGACACTAATCTGTCTATAATTTCTACCTAGATATTTCCACCCCCAAGCAACAGATCTCGCTACACATTTTCTTCATAACTTTAAATCTCCTCCTACTTTAGATGCAGAGGGCTTAGCTTCCCTCAGCACCTTCTGGTCTGGGCAAGTGGGTGAGTCTCTAACTATTCCTCAATAGTACCACTACTGCAGATGTTGTCACCAGGCACCACTGTAGATGATGGACCCTAAACCAGAGCATCTGCATTTTAAATCTGTGAAAGTACAGGTGAAATCGGCTGAGCTTCAGATGACACCGTTTACTACAGATGATCCAGGGGAGCAAAGGTTAGCATGACCGGGCCGGAGCTTCGGGTTATTCGGGCGACTAAGCTACAGGGGTAGAGCTTTGGTGGCATGGGCATAGAGCTTATCATTGTATTGGGCCAGAGCTTAGCATGGGGTGGGACTTCAGCTGCGAGAGGCCCATGGGGATAGGCAGAGCTCTGGCCGACAAGGAGGCATATGTGTGGAATGCTGTTCGTGATGACAGCAGAAAAGGTTTTTTCTTTACCTGTCAACACTGTCTCTAATGCAGCTTAACCTGTGGACCAATATTCAATGGGAGACCATGAGCTGCAATTTCAACCACCCCATTGTAAATCCGGTCCTGCCGGCATCTGGTGTTGGAGGAACTTCTCCATACACTCGGTGTGTGGTGGGCACAATGGTGACTCAGGCTTTCTGGAAAGCCATGGAATGATTGTGTCTAAGCTATGTGGGCATTACAGTCACATTTTACCGTTTCCTTTAATAAGGAATGTGAGCTTGTTGGGACATCCAGTCATGTGTCTTCCTCCATTTGGATAAAAGTCATAGTGTCCAATTTGTTTTGTTATTCCAACACCTGTGATAAATACAACATTAAGGTATTAAATGGACCGTTGTATCATTGGAAAAAATATAAACTTTCACAAATGGTATGTAGAATTACCAAAAAATGTATCAGTGTCAGTATGGATCACATCAACAAAATCTGCATCAGATGGGTCAAGTGAGACTTCATCAGGGGTGTTCTCAAACCAGGGCCGTGCTGGATCTAGACCTGTGAGAACAAAACCTCAAGTTACACAATAGTAAGGAATGAATGGGCCAGGTCACAGTGTATCAGGGGGATGTATTCCTGTGACCCGCGTCAGCCATACCACACCCATATCAGGCTTATGCTTGTGGCTTTTACTATGATTCCATTTCTAACAGGCCTACATTCATACTTGTCTATTCACCCAACATGGCCGGAAGGTTCCCGAAAATGAGGTGGTGTAATTTTGGCATGGTATAGCAGGGGATGGTCAGGATGACACAACTGCCAATGTCACCCCCCCATTGTTACATGATCACTATCACACCACCATGCCCCTTTGTGTGTCATGCCCGCACTGCCCTCTGTTGCGCCAACCTGGCTACCCCCTCCCAGAGGGGCACCAGTCAGGAAAATGTTATTCTGAAATGGGATGCAGTTATTTTGCTGGCGGTCAGGATGCCGACGCCGGAATCCCACCACACAGGGGCTATTCCCACTCGTAGGTGTCCATGACACCCATATCGTGGGAATAGAACCTGTGGTGAGCGCAGAGAGCCACCAAGCCCGCAGCGTGACAGCGCAGTGAGCCCGCAAGGGGACTCTTTGTGCTCGCCCCATTGCTGGCATACTGGCGGCTGGGTTGCCGGTGTTGGTATACTGACAGCCGGCATCCCTGCTGCCGGTAAATCATGCTGATCCCTCTGATACTAGCTATAATGCTATAATACAGATTTACTTTACATATGAGTATGTCGTTTGAGGATAAATACATTTATAGGACGTTCAATGTTTTTTTTGTAAGTCTGTTTTTTTAGAGTTTTACAATAACAGTAATCACAGCTGAGTACAATGCAAAAAGTATATGGTAAGTATCTGATGAGTATCTGATGAGTATCTGATGAGTATATGATGAGTATATGATGAGTATATGATGAGTATATGGTAAGTATATGATGAGTATATGATGAGTATATGGTAAGTATCTGATGAGTATCTGATGAGTATCTGATGAGTATATGGTAAGTATCTGATGAGTATATGATGAGTATATGGTAAGTATATGATGAGTATATGATGAGTATATGGTAAGTATCTGATGAGTATCTGATGAGTATCTGATGAGTATATGGTAAGTATCTGATGAGTATATGGTAAGTATATGATGAGTATATGATGAGTATATGGTAAGTATATGATGAGTATATGGTAAGTATATGATGAGTATATGATGAGTATATGGTAAGTATCTGATGAGTATCTGATGAGTATATGGTAAGTATATGGTAAGTATCTGATGAGTATATGATGAGTATATGGTAAGTATATGGTAAGTATCTGATGAGTATATGGTAAGTATATGGTAAGTATCTGATGAGTATATGATGAGTATATGGTAAGTATATGGTGAGTATATGGTAAGTATATGATGAGTATATGGTAAGTATATGATGAGTATATGGTAAGTATATGATGAGTATATGATAAGTATATGGTAATTATCTGATGAGTATATGATGAGTATGTGGTAAGTATATGATGAGTATATGGTAAGTATATGATGAGTATATGGTAAGTATATGGTAAGTATCTGATGAGTATATGATGAGTATATGGTAAGTATATGATGAGTATATGGTAAGTATATGATGAGTATATGGTAAGTATCTGATGAGTATATGATGAGTATATGGTAAGTATATGATGAGTATATGATGAGTATATGGTAAGTATCTGATGAGTATCTGATGAGTATATGGTAAGTATCTGATGAGTATATGGTAAGTATCTGATGAGTATCTGATGAGTATATGGTAAGTATATGATGAGTATATGATGAGTATATGGTAAGTATATGATGAGTATATGATGAGTATATGATGAGTATATGGTAAGTATATGATGAGTATATGATGAGTATATGGTAAGTATCTGATGAGTATCTGATGAGTATATGGTAAGTATATGGTAAGTATCTGATGAGTATATGGTAAGTATATGGTAAGTATCTGATGAGTATATGGTAAGTATATGGTAAGTATCTGATGAGTATATGATGAGTATATGGTAAGTATATGGTGAGTATATGGTAAGTATCTGATGAGTATATGAGGAGTATATGGTAAGTATATGATGAGTATATGGTAAGTATATGATGAGTATATGATAAGTATATGGTAATTATCTGATGAGTATATGATGAGTATGTGGTAAGTATATGGTAAGTATATGATGAGTATATGGTAAGTATATAGTAAGTATCTGATGAGTATATGATGAGTATATGGTAAGTATATGGTAAGTATATGATGAGTATATGGTAAGTATATGGTAAGTATCTGATGAGTATATGATGAGTTTATGGTAAGTATATGATGAGTATATGGTAAGTATATGGTAAGTATCTGATGAGTATATGGTAAGTATATGATGAGTATATGGTAAGTATATGGTAAGTATATGATACTGTAATTATATGATAATTTGCACTTTACCAAGATATCAGATAGATGATAACCATATTATCATATGACAACAACATGAATATTTCCAGTCTAAAGATAGAATATCATATTATTTTTTCTTAAACAAAAAGGGAGACTCCTGTAGATACTGTAAGATGTTGAATTATGGATCATTTCAACCACTGTCGCCATATTAATTGTTGTTTTGCAAAATAAGTAATAAAACTCATGTTTGACGGTGGCAGATGCATTGGGATTTTCTTGCAACTGATTGGAAATCCCAGTTATACTACACAACCAAATCAGTGACGTGCGGTTACCGGAGGCAGGGCAGAGCCGTAACTAGACTTTTTGGTGACCCCCCCCCCCATTTTTCCAATAGGGAATAAACTGCATGCCTTGCAGGGCAGGGAAATAACAAAATTAATCCCAGAGAAAGCCCATGCTACGAAGCACCCTACTATATCTATCTATCTATCTATCTATCTATCTATCTATCTATCTATCTATCTATCTATCTATCTATCTATCTATAAAGAAATATATCTCTGAGGAGCGCCCTTATTGAATGGACATTCCAATATTTATATATGTGAAGTGAGGATGCTCTGTTAGTACCTTATAAACACATACACCCAACTGTTAAAAAAAAAATGTTTTTATTAAAATATAAAATAACAAATTCAAAATACATTTTCATAATAATTTCTGACAGAGATGTCGACTACTTTGAAAACTTGTATGTTTATTCAATAATGATAATAAAATACAATCAAATATTTCTCATACGTCCTAGAGGATGCTGGGGTCCACTTCATGACCATGGGGTATAGACGGTTCCGCAGGAGCCATGGGCACTCTTAAGACTTTTCAATGGGTGTGAACTGGCTCCTTCCTCTATGCTTCTCCTCCAGACCTCAATTTTAGAAATGTGCCCAGGCAGACTGGATGCACTCTAGGGGAGCTCTACTGAGTTTCTCTGAAAGACTTATGTTAGGTTTTTTATTTTCAGGGAGATCTGCTGGCATCAGACTCCCTGCTTCGTGGGACTGAGGGGGCAGAAGTAGGAACCAACTTCCTGAAGAGTTTCATGGCTTTGCTTCTGGCTGACAGGACACCATTAGCTCCTGAAGGGTACTGAACGCTAGCCGTGTCTAGATGCTCTCTCCCACAGCACGCCGTCACCCCCCTCACAGAGCCAGAAGTCGGAAGACAGGTGAGTAGAAGAAGACAGATCTTCTATCACGTAAAGTGACAGCTGAGGTACCACATGGCTGGTGGGAGCGCAGCGCACCATTGCTGCCCACACACACAGGCACTGCACGCCCTGGGCAGCAAAAACACCTCTATAAACGGGCAAACAGGGGTCATAAGATGCCCAGGCACAGCCCTACCCCCGCCAGTATAAATATTATGCAAAGTCTCTGAGGTAAAAGCACGCCGTTGCGGGGGCGGAGCTTCTTCCTCAGGCAGCCAGCACACTGCTCAGCGCCATTTTCTCTCTCTCCTCAGGCTGCAGAGATATAGCTGGTCCTCCTTCACTTCTGACTACAAGTATCAGGGTGCAAAACAGGGGTGGCACAAGCGAATTTGGTGCTTTACAAGTGTGTTTTACTGTGTAAAAAGTGCTGCATGTCGGTGGGCATTCTGTGTTCACAGGCATTAGATACTGGCGCTGGGGTTGTGAACTGGCTGCACCTAAACTGTGTCCCTCTGACAGATTTTACTGTGGGTCTGTCCCCTATAAGTCCCAGTGTGTCTGTGAGTGGGTGTTGTACACGTGTGTGACATGTCTGAGGCAGGGAGTTCTTCCCCGGAGGAAGCCATTTTAGGGACACAGAGTTGTAATGTGGTGGCGCTGCCGGCACACCAAGAGCCTGCATGGGTGAAAGAAATACGTGATAGTATGCATCATATCAATAGGAGATTAGATACGTCTGAATCTCATGCAAAATGCTGGAGAAAATCTGTGGAGGATGTGATTTTTCAGGGTTCTGTTCTTCCATCCGCAGGCGACCCCTCTGGGTCACATAAGAGACCATTTGCGAATATTGTGAATACTGATACCGACACGGACACTGATTCCTGTGTCGACGATAGTGACTCCAGGGAAATAGATCATAAAATGGCAAAAATTATACAATATATGATTGTGGCTATAAAGGAAGTTCTGGAAGTCGCGGAAGCCACTCCTGTACCTCAGGAGAAGACTTATTTCTATATCACTTTCCCTCCTTCCCACGAGCTTAATACACTCTTTGAAGGGATGTGGGTGAATCCCAAAAAGAAATTTCGTATTCCCAAGAGAATACAAATAGCTTATCCTTTCCCAGTAGAGGACAGAAAAAAATGGGAGTCACCCCCTGTGTTAGACAGTGTACTGTCCAGGTTGACAAAGAAGGTAATTCTCCCTGCACCTGGCACAGCTTCACTAAAAGAGCCGGCTGACCGGAAAATGGAAACTACATTGAAATCCATTTATATTGCCAATGGTATGCTGCTCAGGCCCACAATTGCTTGTGCATGGGTGAGTCGCGCTATTGAAAAATGGTCAGAAAGTGTGTCATCAGAAATTGACACGATTGATAAAGATGAGATACTCCTTAAGTTAGGGAATATCAAAGACGCTGCTGCATACATGCTGGAAGCAATGAAAGATATTGGACTCTTGAATTCACAAGCCGCTACCATGGCAGTATCGGCTCGGAGGGCGTTGTGGATTCGCCAGTGGAACGCGGATGCAGTTTCCAAAAGAAATATGGTGGCTCTCCCATATAAAGGTGAGGCCTTATTTGCCGATGGACTGGATGCGTTAGTCTCGGCGGCATCCGCAGGTAGTCAACATTTTTGCCTCTGCGCCTGCACCAGCAAAAAAGACATATCACTCTCACATGCAGTCCTTTCGGCCCAATAAATACAAAAAAGCGAGAGGTTCCCCCTTCTTTGCAGGTTGGGGTAGGGGAAAGGGAAAGAAGTCCACAGCGGCTTCAGGTTCCCAGGAGCAGAAGTCTACCCCTACTTCTGCCAAATCTTCAGCATGACGCTAGGGCTCCCTTGCGGGAGGCCGTTCGGGTGGGGGCACATCTCAAACTGTTCAGCCAAGACTGGATTCAATCTGGCCTGGATCCCTGGGTGTTACAAATAGTGTCCCAGGGGTACAAGCTGGAGTTTCAAGATGTTCCCCCATGCTGATTTTTCAAATCGACCTTGCCAGCTTCTCTTCCAGAAAGAGAAGCAGTAACAGCGGCAATCCAAAAATTATGTCAGGATCAGGTCATAGTCCTGGTACCTTTGTCACAACAAGGGGAGGGATTTTATTCAAGCCTTTTTGTAGTTCCGAAGCCGAACGGCTCGGTCAGGCCGATCCTAAACCTAAAAAATCTAAATCTCTACTTGAAACGATTCAAGTTCAAAATGGAATCACTGAGGGCAGGGAGTTCCAGTCTGGAGGAGGGGGACTACATGGTGTCGGTAGACATAAAGGATGCTTACCTGCATGTTCCCATTTATCCTCCTCACCAAGCTTATCTGAGATTCGCGGTTCAGGATTGCCATTACCAATTCCAGACGTTGCCTTTCGGTCTCTCCACAGCGCCGAGGGTATGCACCAAGGTGATGGCGGAGATGATAGTTCTCCTGCATCAAAAAGGAGTCAATATAATTCCTTATCTAGACGATCTCCTGATAAAGGCGAGATCAAGGGAGCAGTTGTTACAGAACATCACACTCTCCCTGCCTATACTCCCAACAACACGGTTGGATCATAAATTATCCAAAGTCACAGTTGGCCCCGACGACAAGATTGTCTTTTCTCGGGATGATTCTGGACACAGAAGTCCAGAGTTTTTCTTCCGGTGGAAAAGGCTCTGGAAATCCAGAAAATGGTACAACAGATATTGAAGCCAACAAGTGTGTCGATCCATCAGTGCATTCGGTTGTTGGGGAAAATGGTGGCTCCCTACGAGGCCATACAGTTTGGCAAGTTCCATGCCAGAGTTTTCCAGTGGGACCTGTTGGACAAGTGGTCGGGTTCCCACCTACACATGCACCGAAAGATAATCCTGTCGTCGAAGCCAGGATTTCACTCCTGTGGTGGCTACACATCTCTCACCTACTAGAGGGACACAGATTCGGAATTCAGGACTGGCTCCTGGTAACCACGGCTGCAAGTCTCCGAGGTTGGGGAGCTGTCACTCAGGGGGAAAGCTTCCAAGGAAAATGGTCCAGTCAGGAAGCCTGCCTTCACATAAACGTGCTGGAATTGAGAGCCATTTACATCGGCCTTCAGCAAGCGGTACATCTTCTTCAAGATCATCCCGTGCAGATCCAGTCGGACAATGTAACAGCAGTCGCTTACATGAACAGGCAGGGTGGAACAAAAAGAGCAGCAATGGCAGAGGTGACGAAGATCCTCCTGTGGGCAGAAAGACATCTAAAGGCTCTGTCGGCGATTTTCATTCCGGGAGTAGACAACTGGGAAGCAGACTTCCTCAGCAGACACGATCTCCATCCAGGAGGTGGGGCCTCCACCAAGAAGTCTTCGCAGAGGTGACAAGTCTTTGGGGAGTTACTCAAGTAGACATGATGGCATCTCGCCTTAACAAGAAGCTTCAGAGATATTGTTCCAGGTCGAGAGACCCGCAAGCAATAGCAGGGGATGCGCTGGTGGCCCAGTGGGTATTCAGGTCGGTGTATGTCTTCCCTCCACTTCCGCTAATCCCAAAAGTTCTCAAGATAATAAGAAGAACAAGAGTTTGTGCAATCTTCATTTCCCCAGACTGGCCAAGGAGGGCTTGGTACCCGGATCTTCAGGAGTTGCTCATAGAAGACCCTCAGCCTCTTCCTCCTTGAGAGGATCTGCTACAGCAGAGGCCGTACGTGTATCAAGACTTACCGCAGCATGGCTGTTGAGCTCCGGATCCTAGTTCGAAAAGGTATTCCCAAGGAAGTCATCCCCACTCTTATTCAGGCCAGGAAAGGAGTAGCGTTGAAACATTACCACCATATTTGGAGAAAATATGTATCTTGGTGTGAATCAAAGAAGGCTCCTACGGAAGAGTTTCAGCTGGGACGTTTTCTCCATTTTCTGCAGGCTGGTGTGGAGGCGGGCCTCCGATTGGGATCAATCAAGGTCCAGATTTCGGCCTTGTCAGTGTTCTTCCAAAAACAATTGGCCTCTCTTCCACAGGTTCAGACCTTTGTGAAAGGTGTTCTGCACATACAGCCTCCATTTGTGCCTCCAGTAGCACCATGGGACCTTAATGTGGTGTTGCAGTTCCTTAAATCGGGTTGGTTTGAGCCTCCACAAGAAATAGAGTTGAAGTTTCTCACTTGGAAAGTGGTGATGCTTTTGGCATTGCCATCCGCAAGGCGGGTGTCTGAATTGGGGGCCTTGACCCACAAGAGCCCTTACCTGATCTTCCATGAAGATAGGGCAGAGTTGAGAACTCGTCAACATTTTCTTCCAAAGGTGGTTTCATCTTTCCACATTAACCAACCTATTGTGGTGCCAGTAGCTACTGACACGTTCACTGAGTCAAAGTCTCTAGATGTGGTTAGAGCTTTGAAGATTTATGTCGCTAGAACAGCTCGAATACGGAAAACAGAGGCTTTGTTTGTCCTGTATGCTCCCAACAAGATTGGGTGTTCTGCTTCCAATCAGACTATTGCGCGCTGGTTCAGAGGTACGATTCAGCAAGCTTATTCTATGGCTGGATTGCCGTTACCAATGTCGGTGAAAGCCCATTCTACTAGGAAGGTGGGCTCCTCCTGGGCGGCTGCACAGGGGGTCTCGGCATTACAACTTTGCCGAGCAGCTACTTGGTCAGGGTCAAACACATTTGCAAAATTCTACAAGTTTGACACCTTGGCCGATGAGGACCTCAAGTTCAGTCAATCCGTGCTGCATGGTCATCCCCACTCTCCCGTCCATACCGGAGCTTTGGTATAAACCCCATGGTCATGAAGTGGACCCCAGCATCCTCTAGGACATATGAGAAAACAGGATTTTGATACCTACCAGTAAATCCTTTTCTCCTAGTCCGTAGAGGATGCTGGGCCCCCGTCCCAGTGCATACTTTACCTGCAGTTTTGTTAGTAGAGTTACACAAGTTGTGTTATATTAGTTTCAGCATGTTGCTGCAATTGGTTCATGCCTGTTGGCGTGTGTTATGTTGAATGCCATGTGTGCGGCATGGTTGGGGTGTGAGCTGGTATGTATCTCACCACTAGTATTAAAGTAAATCCTTTCCTCGAAATGTCCATCTCCCTGGGCACAGTTCCTATAACTGAGGTCTGGTGGAGGGGCATAGAGGGAGGAGCCAGTTCACACCCATTGAAAAGTCTTAAGAGTGCCCATGGCTCCTGCGGAACCATCTATACCCCATGGTCATGAAGTGAAGTGGACCCCAGCATCCTCTACGGACTAGGAGAAAAGGATTTATCGGTAGGTATCAAAATCCTGTTTTTATTTCACCCAACGCGTTTAGTCTATGGCGACTTCTTCAGTGGGGTCTTTGGGTGTAAGAAAGGAGAAAAAATATCTTAATATATAGCACATTTGATAATTTAAATAACATATTTAATAAATCCAACCTAGCATAATATGTAGTTTAAAGAATGATTCTTAATTATCAAATTGAAAAAATATTACATTATTTTACCTTTTGTTTAAATAATGGTTATCCATTGAAAGACTCCATAGTGTTCTATCGGTATCTTAGTAGTATCATATACTTACTAAATAGAATTCACATGTTGTGATGACAGAGGTGGTTGACAAAATTCTCTTTTTTAAGCAAAGACAGGTTATTTACCTAATTAAAAAAAAACATTTTAGTTTAAATTTATGAACTTATAAAGTTGTATATAAAACCCTTATAGCTGATAGATACTTACTAACAAGATGTATATTTAGAGCAATCTTAATGAAATTCCTTTAGCTGAATTTAATAATTATGGAGGTTTTTATGACCCGGATTGGCTGGATTATTTATTTATTTGTGAAGATTCCTACAATTAAAATATAAAAATATATATAGAATTTATTTTAATCTATTTTAATGGGACTGAGAAACAAATGAATATATTAGATATTTACTACAGGTTTAAAATAAGAAGCAAGGATCTTTATTTAATGTTTGTCTATAAAAAGGATATAGTTCACATTCACCATTTAAAACTATCACTTATAGGTGGTCATTCCGAGTTGTTTGCTCATTGCCGTTTTTCGCAATGGAGCGATTAGGTAGAAAATGTGCATGCAATAATAAAAACGCGTTACTATGGCAACCCTATTCTAATACAGAGAGGTGTGGCCAATAAGGAAGACTTTTAACTTATTGGGACCAATTTACAAGGGCTTTGATTAGCTCATTTGATTATATAGAGGTGCGGTCAGCTAAAAAGGCTGTGTCACTATGACAACAGCTTCTCCAATTACAGACAGCGGTTATCCCCATGTGATTGGGCTTAGAGGAGGCTTAGACATTGTGCGGGAAATGTGATTTGCGCGATGATGCCGCGCGCTTCACATGACTTACGCGATGACGTTGCGCACACCAACAGGAGGCTTGGAGCGCAACTAGGAAGACGGAATCCCTCTCCTGGAGCGCAAAATGGATTATGAAGTCTGTTTAGAGAGCCGCCCACCATTCCACTGAACACCAATGCACCTCATAAGAAGGATTAATAATAAATAACAAGGCTATAGGGCCTTGAATTAAATAAATACGTTTATAAGAAGTTTTAGACTAATTTAAGTTTGAAACTTAACAGGAAGTGATGTATCCCTAAACATAGGCGATAGGGGAAGAGACACGCCGCAGCAGGGGCAGTAGAGGATGCATTTGTCAGCTGCAACTGCTACTGGAACCTACATGTGAACAGGACTGCAGGGAAGGAGAGAGAAAGGACGGCAGTAGTTGTCTATGCATATAGTGGCAGCCGGCGAGGAGCGCTCAGCTGCGAGTACTCCCACAAGTAATATATAATGTATATTATATCATTTGTTTAGAGGGGCACTATGTGTCACATAATGTGTGTGTGGGGGCACTGTGTATTATATAATGTGTTTGGGGGGTACTATGGGGTCTATTCAGGCCGGGGCACAGCCGCACATTCACACGTGGGGTAATGTAAATTTTGGCTCATACTGTGTGGTATAATGTGAATTTTAGGTCTTACTGTGTGGCGTAATGTCAATTTTGGCTCATAACGTGTGGCATAATGTAAATTTCGTCTCGTACTGAGTGGCATAATGTAAATTTTGTCTCATACTGAGTGGCATAATGTAAATTTCGTCTCATACTGAGTGGCATAATGTAAATTTCGTCTCATACTGAGTGGCATAATGTGAATTTTATCTTATACTGTGTGGGGTAATGTCAATTTTGACTCATACCATGTGGCACAATGTAAAGTTTGGCTCATACTGTGTGGCATAATGTGAATTTTGCTTCATACTGTGTGGCGTAATGTAAATTTTGTCTTATTCTGTGTGGCGTAATGTGAATTTCGGCTTATAACGTGTGACATAATGTGAATTTTGCACCAAGACCCACCACTCTCTAGATCCACTTTAGGTCAGAGATAGGTTGGGGAAGCGTAAGTAGCGATAGGATGCAGCGGCAGCTAGGACGCAGGATTACGCCGTAGCGGACAGTCAGTAGTGGCTACTGGTCGCACCATTATGTTTCATTTTATTTCTCTGGGGTGTATTATTTCTACTTGTATTATTAGGAACTAGGGATAATTTAGATTACGCCGTGTGATTTTACTGAGAGAATGTCAAATAGTGCTTGACATATACCTGGGCGGTGCTGGACACGCCCAAAAGGCGTTGTGAGACACGCCCCAAAAGAAGGTGCTAGACACGCCCCTCCAGCAGTGCGCCCACTAATAAAATTAGCTGCGCATGCCTATAGACATAAATAGAGAGGTATGCTGCTTATCATTCATTCCACATTTGGACCTCAGAGCACACAGATGTATAGGACTGCTGCTGGTAACCCTAACCTCCACTCTCATTTCATTTCATCTATAGACCTTCTAATATGCTGACTAGAATAATTAATATACTGCTTCCTACAATAGGTAAAAACCAGAATACTGACAGCAGCTGAGAGGTTTTATTCATTAAGGATCCTTGCTTCTTATTTTAAACCTATAGTAAATATCCAATATATTCATTTAATTCTCAGTTCCAATAAAATAGATTTAAATAAATTCTATATGTATTTTTATATTTTAGTTTTAGGAATCTTCACAAATAAATAAATAATCCAGCCAATCCGGGTCGTAAGAACCTCCACAATTATTAAATACAGCTAATGGAATTTCATTAAGATTGCTCTAAATATATATCTTGTTAGTAAGTATCTATCAGCTATAAGGGTTTTATATACAACTTTATAAGTTCATAAATTTAAACTAAAATGTTTTTTTCTAATTAGGTAAATAACCTGTCTTTGCTTAAAAAAAGAGAATTTTTTCAACCACCTCTGTCATCACAACATGTGAATTCTATTTAGTAAGTATATGATACTACTAAGATACCGATAGAACACTATGGAGTCTTTCAATGGATAACCATTATTTAAACAAATGGTAAAATAATGTAATATTTTTTCAATTTGATAATTAAGAATCATTCTTTAAACTACATATTATGCTAGGATAGATTCATTAAATATGTTATTTAAATTATCAAATGTGCTGTATATTAAGATATTTTTTCTCCTTTCTTACACCCAAAGACCCCCTGAAGAAGTCGCCATAGATTAAACGTGTTGGGTGACATAATATATTTGATTGTATTTTATTATCATTATTGAACAAACATACAAGTTTTCAAAGTAGTCGACATCTCTGTCAGAAATGATTATGAAAATTTATTTTTGATTTTGTTAAATTATATTTTAATCTAAAAAAAGGTTTTTTTAACAGTTGGGTGTATGTGTATATAAGGTACTAACAGAGCATCCTCACTTCACATATGTAAAAATTGGAATGTCCATTCAATAAGAGCGCTAGAAATAGCCGTATTTAACAGAACATTGATTCTAGGGTAAATGTAATTAGACTTTACCATATTGATTAAGATTAATAATAGCACATTAAGGAACATTTTTTTTAATATATATATATGTGTGTGTGTGTGTGTGTGTGTGTGTGTGTATATATATATATATATATATATATATATGTGAATATACACACATGAATCCACTGCATTCGCCATTCCCAGGAGAGGGGTGCACTCACGTAATCCTCACCGCAGTGCAGTGGGCTGTGACTACCAGATCAAATATGCATATACCGAGAACCCCGCACTCTCCTTAGTAATTTCAATCACCTTAATACTTTAAGCTTGCAGCCCACATCATGGGACCCCATTTCACTGCAAGTCCTACTCTATCACATACATTTTCACATAGATTATTTTCAATCCTGATAACTGCTATCTCATAGGAGAAAATGTGCTCTCCTGGTTTACAGCTCACCTGCCTACAAAATGAGACAGTCACCAACACAACTCTACAAATAACCAGCACCATGGGGGTACTTCAGACCTGACCGCTGCTGTGTGTTTTCTGGTCTGTACTGTACATGCATATGCACTGCAATGCGTTGGCGTGTCGGACGACTGCGCCGGGCATCGGTGCATAGCGACAGAATTGTGCTAAAAATGCGATAGCATGCGCAATCGCAAGGTGACTGACAGGAAGAGGCAGTTTGTGGGAGGCAATTTACCATTTTATAGGAGTGTTCGGGAAAACGCTGAAGGGACCAGGCATTTGGAGGGAGGGTTTCTGATGTCAGCTCCGGCCCTGATCATCGCAGCGGCTGAGTAAGTCCTGGACTGAGCAAAGACTGCACAAACTCATGTTTGTGCAGCTCTCCAACAAATGCAATTGCACACCTGCACACAGCAAATACTCTCCCCCTGTAGTCAGCAACTATCTGATTGCAGGGATGCAAAAAACACACCCTTGCAATCAGGTCTGAATTACCTCTATGATCGAACAAATCCATGCAGTGTGCAGCCACACATCCAATCCCTGGCAGCCACACACTACATAGATCTGCCCAGCCACAAAGCTGATCACCCCGTCACACAGTACAAAGTACACTTCAAATAGTTAAAACTCTCCAGCTTGGAAATCTAGCTTTCTATGCAAGGGCAGATAGCACAATGAATAGTTTCCGACTGCAATGTTATAGGAAATGGGTTCGAATCCTGGGCACATCAACATCCCGAAATGTAATAAAGGACAGTGCGACTGAACAACAAAGAGCTATCAAGTTAAGTCCATAAATTCTGTATAGGTATTAGTGACCGTAGGAGTGGGGGAAGGAGACAGGGGCAGTCAGGAGATGCTGGGCTTCAAAAAGGGGGGAAGTTGCAAGAGAATGTAATTACATAATTCATAATTGACAAGTGTTGCCAACAGCACCCCCCTACCCTGCAACGCTAAGTGTGGAGCATACTCCGCACACACCTAGTTACGGCTCTGAGGCAGAGCCTCACCTGTGTAAATCTGACTCTGATACTAGCTAGTGCCTCCTCAGCCACCGCACCTCGCTGAACCAAGTCGACCATGGAAAACTTCTGATGAGCATAAGGAAAAACTCCATTTGAGAGGCACGAGCAGCTTCTGCTGATTAAAATGATATGCAGCATGCCTATATCCTATGTGTGTAATTGCGGCTGTATCTGCATCCGAAATGCCACGTTAGTGTTTTCCAGGAACATGCTGCTTGTGCGTCTTATTGTATAACTTTGGGACTAAGATGAGAAAAAAATGATGCTCAACATTACGGAGTCACACAGCACTCACGCATTAGGTGTAACGCGACTTTTAGCACACGTATCAAAGATGTAAGAGGACACATCTGTACATGTTAAGATCTTTTAGTATTTCCGGGTAAGTTTTGTGATGTTGGTCATGCTCCATTTTAGTTGCCCTTCTTTGTAGAAGATGAAGAGACAGGATCCCCTCAGAGCTCACACCCTGGCTGAGACTTTTACCGAGTACCTTTTCAGCTGAACTCGGTTGGAAATGGGGGAAGGACAAAGGGGAGCTGAGGGGGAAATTGGCATTGGCCAGCGTAGTAACTGTGGAAAAATGTTAGCGTTAACTAGTAGACTAGTTAGCGTTAACTAGTAGACTAGTAGGCATTAGACTGATAACATGCAGTTACTAGCTGGGCTTTGTTAGGAGGTAGACAGGAAAACAGTCTGCAGGCAATGTGGGAAGTCTTATGCAACGCTGGGGTGTAAGCTCAGGGGACTACCTCTTGCAGGGTCCCTATGGAGACAGAGGCTGCCTGAATTCATTGTATGAATGCACCCCTCACTAAGGGACTTATCTCTTAGGCAATGTGTCTTTTTAATTAAAGCTCTGGGGAGCTGTGCATATGGAGGGTACCCGGCTCCTTCAATTAGATGGCGGTAGCGGCACTGCTGCAGCTGCTGGGCTTCCCCCATTGCTGCTGCGGCTGCTGGGATCCCCCCTTTGAGTCTGCTGCAGCTGGCAGCTCCTCTCCCTTCTCAGCGGCAGCGTGTCCCGATGGGGGATGCGCTGCTGCGGCAGGCGGCTCTGCTCCCTGCTGGCTGTGTGTAGCAGCCGGTCTCTCCTCCCCTGCTCGGTGGTGTCACAATGCGCGGCTGGCGGGTCTCTTCCCGACATAGTGCTGATGGCGGCTCTGTCCCTCCTGCTTGCCGAGTGCAGCAGCGGCAAAGGCTCCTAACGCTCCGGTCAGGCAGGCCCGTCTCTCCATCACGCTGCAAGTCTTCACCCGCTTCCTCTGCTGCCTGGACACTCCCGCGCGCCGGACTAGTCCCTCCTCTCCTCACGGTCAGCTCCTCCTCTCGCACCTTTTTTTCTCTTCCAGTGCTCGAGGGATTCCCACTCTCCTAAAAACACCTGGACACTATTGGGTCCTAGTGACCTCCATCTCAGCCCTCTCTGTGGGCCGTTGCTAGGCAACAGGAGAGGGGTTTTAACCCTGTGAGTGCCTTTTAATGGCAAATCCTTAGGCAGCAGGACCTATAATTGGGGCTCGTACACATCAATGATACTCCAAACGTGGGTATCACATGTTCCCCTAGTGGAAGGATGCGTGTCCTCACACATTTTCTTTTAGAGTGACTCACAGTCCTGAGTAACAGGATGACAATGTTCACCAATTACAGGTAATCAAATTCGGCAGGAACATATTTACATTTGGCACATTATACATTCTATTCTCAGTAGCGCAAGGGCAGAACGCCTTTAGTGCTGCGTTCTGACCTCCTGACACTGATTACATCAGATTCATTTTCAGTAGACACCTGAAGAAAAACACTGTCACTGGTGAGTTCGTCATCTGACTACTCTGGAGCCGTTCTCCAGGCAATGGGGTAGGGAATGGCGCTCCCCATAAACATCAATAACTTAATGGGGTCTTCAAGTGGTATCCCTCCCTGGGGCCCCCATCCCTCCACCACAGGACTGTCCTCCCTCTGCGGTACATGTTCTTCGGAAGTGCACAACTTCAGTTGGTCACGGGGTACAATGTTGAGCCGACCATCTTCTCCCTTGATCTGGTACATATACAGGTCATCAGTCGGGACTCTTGTGATGGTGTATGGCGCAGCCTCCCACATGGTGTTGAGTTTACTGGTTTGGTGATTTTTCTTTCTCCACACTCTGTCGCCTTCTTGTAGAGGCGCCGGTCGGGCGTCAGCGTTGTAATTTTGCTCTTGCCGGGCATGTACGACTTCCAGCCTCTTCTCTACAACTTGCCGGGCAGTCTCAATGTGATACTGGTGTTCTTGGACCTAGTCGATTTGCGGTGTATCAACTTCACCGGCCTCTGGGGTTAGCTACAGGTCCTTGGGGAGGTTGCCTTATCTTTCAAACATCAGATAGAAGGGCGTGAATCCTGTTGAACAGTGTTCCGTGTTATTGTACAGGTACGTCATTTCCGGTAGGAGAGCGGGCCACTAGGCCCTGTCTTCTGCCGAGAGGCTTTGGAGTATCCCTATAACGGTCTGGTTGGCTCTCTCGCAGAGACCATTTCCCTGCGGGTGATAAGCGATGGTCCTCAATTTCTGGCATCCATACATGGAGCGTTGTTGGTGGAACAGTTGGGATTCAAAGGCAGGGCCTTGATCCGTCAGGACCTGATTAGGGTACCCGTAGGGTCGGATAAAGTGTTTCATGAAGAGTTCCGCCACTGACTTTGCGGTCAGGTCGCATGCTGGGCCCACCACTAGGACCTTACTATAGTGGTCCATGATTGATAAGGCATACTGGGAGCCATTGGAACTTGTTTAAAGCTTCATGTGGTCCAACACCACCAGTTCGGCTGGACAGCTGCTCGGAATCAGGTGAAGGTTATTTTTCTGAGGGGACTCAGCTGGGCGTTTCAAGGTACATCTCACGCAGTCGCGGCACCATCTTTCAACATCAGCCCGCTTTCCAATCCAGAAGTACCTTCTCCTCAGGGTTGCCTCAGTCTTCTGTGTCCTGATATGACCAGACTGGTTGTGATAAGCGCTGAGCAAGAAGCGGGCTCGTTCTTTTGGGACCACGACCTGATGGATGGGCTGATGGGTCCCAGGGTCAAGACTTGTGCGAATGACGAGTCCTTGTCGAAGACTCAGGTAATCAAGGTGTCTCACTAATCTGACCAATTCTTGATCTGCATTAGCCCTTTGTACTGTGGTCAGCCGACCATTCCGGCGGAGAAGTTCTTTGAGGTTCCGGACTTTCTTCTTGGATCAACTCCCAATCAAATCCTCCCCCGTCTTGTAGACTTGGTTCAGGCGAGGGGTCTGTGTTGACAACAACAGGTTCAGAGGTAACCATATGTCTCTGTGCATTAGGATCCTTGAAGACCGGGGTCTCAACGTCTTCAGCCCAATCTTGTTCTTCTTCCTCGACATCCGCTGTGGGCAGGCGGGACAGGACATCCGCATTGCCATTGGATTTCCTGCTGCGATATGTTACTGTGTAGCAGAAGTTGGCCAGGCATGACAACCATCTCTGGTCCATTGCTCCCAGCCGTGCCGTGGATAGGTGGGCCAAGGGGTTGTTGTTGGTGACAATTACGAAAGGGGTGGCGGCCAAGTAATTTTTTTAACTTCTCTGTCATGTCCCAGATCAGGGCGAGCAGCTCCAGTTTGGATGTGCTGTAGTTTTTGTTATTTTGTTCTGTTTTCCTGAGGCACCAACTGGCGTAGGCGATCACCCTTTCCCGGCTATCCTGCACTTGCGGTAGCACAACTCCCAGGCCACAGTGGCTGGCATCAGTATAGACCTGAAATGGCTTGTCGTAGTCAAGGTAGGCCAGGAGGGGTGCCTCGACCAGTGACCGCTTAAGCTGTTCAAATGATGCTTGGTGGTCTTCGGTCCATGCGACCACTGCTGTACTTATCCTCTCTTGGCCCGACTTGCCACGCAGGAGTTTATGCAGTGATGAGGTCCTTTTAGTGAAGTTCTCGATGAAGCATTCATGGTATCCGACGAACCCCAGGAAGCTGCGTACGTCTTTGACGGTTCTTGGTACTTGCCAGTCGCGCACCACACAAATCTTCTCTGAGTCTGGCTTCACCCCTGCAGCGCTCACGATGTGCCCGAGGTATTGCACTTTTGGCTTCAGGAGGTAGCATTTGGATGGCTTCAACTTCAGGCCACATCGAGTCAGTTGCCTGAACATTTTCTCCAAGTGTTTCAGATGGTCCTCGTACGTCTTCGAAAAGTTGATCATGTCGTTGAGATACAGGAGGACCATCTCGAAGTTGTGATGGCCCAAGCAGTGTTCCATGACCCTCTGGAAGGTGGAAGGAGTGTTGCAGAGTCCGAACAACATTTTATCGAATTCGAATAGGCCCATGGGGGTGGTAAAAGATGTTTTCTCCCAATCTTCTGGGGCCATCGGGATCTGCCAGTACCCCAGCTGGTCAAATCCAAGGATGAGAAATAGACAGCGGTCTTCAGGGCAGTCAGGGACTCCTCAGTTCGTGATAATGGATATGCGTCTGCATTTAACCTCCTGTAGTCAACGCAGAAACGAAGGCTGCCATAGTTCTTCTTGACAATGACCAGCGGGGCGGCCCACGGGCTGTGGCTCTCCTTGATCACGCCAGCCTCTTGCATCTCGCTGATCATGGTTCATACCGGTTGGTACATGGCCGGTGGGAGCGGCCTGTGTCTCTCTTTAATTGGCGGGCTCACTCCGGTGGGAATGTGGTGTTGCATCCCCTCTGCTCTACCAAAGTTAGCTGGATGTTGGCTGAAAGCCCCGGCATTCCTGCACAAGACTTGGTCTTCTGGTGTATCCACATCTCCGATTTGGATCTCATTCCACCAGGGGGTGCCTGTTGTGATTAGGCTGGATTGGCTGGCCAGAGTTCTTGGTTGAGTCCCGGACATGGTTTCTCCCAACACATCTTGGAAATCGACCAACACCACGCTGGCCACTGGGCAGTTCTGGAACAGCCGGATCGGGTAACTGTGCGGATTGAGTACCCGGACTGGAATTCGTCCACGTTCCACCCTCGCCAGTGTCCTGGCCACCGCGAATGGTTGTTGACCATCGGGGTCACAGGCTTCGATGACTGCTTCGTAATCCCGCCCACCTGGGCCGATCCTGGCCTTACACCATATCACGTGTTCAGCATTGGGTCGAAGTATAATGGGTTGGCGGTCCGTGATCCTGGCCTTGCCCACCTCTCCTTTGGGATTAGTGAACCGCTTGTGCCCTTCAAACAGACGCATCATCTGCTGCATCGTTTTACGTTCTCCCAGAGCTGCAGACCTCATCTCTATTCTGAGGGCCTCCACCAGCTCGTCGGGACAATTCTTTAGCACGTTCATCCCCAGAATGACAGGGGGCAGGTGTTCATTGCAGGAAATTGTGATCAAACAGCCTTGGTGTTCTAGCTGTGCCTCGCCAATAGACAAATCGGACTCCTAGTAGCCACGGAACTGAATCGGTTGGCCATTGCTGGCCAGTAGGCTTAGCCAGGTGGTAGGCGGTGTCATGATCTCGCTCTCTTTCCAGTGTTTTTGGATCTCAGTGACCTGAATAATCATCACTTGGGATCCGGTATCTAGGAGAGCTGCCACTTCTACTCTGTTGACCCTTATCTTCAAGTGGGGACACTTGCCCACATATCATGGCCACCATTCCGGTGCCGATGGACCTATTTGCGAGGTTCTTCCCGAGGGTCGGTCCCTCGCCTCGGGGTCACGTCATTTAAAGGCTCGACTTCACATTCGCGCTCAACATGCCCACTCAACTTGCAACGTCGACAGATAAGCCTCCCATGTACATCGAACTGATCGGTGGGGCATCATTCTGAGCTTCGCGAGATGTCCCATTGACGTCTGTTTCTTCCACCGAAATCGCGACACCATCCTCCGCGTTTATTCTCGGCCTGTTCCATGCATATGTCTCGGATTTCTTTCATCATTTCTGTTACGACACTGGTGAGAGCCCTGATCAGATCATGGCTGGCTTGGACCTGCTCAGTGGCGACTCGTTTAGGCTGGTCGGGTTCGGGCATCAAACACAGTTGCGCCTCGTCGCACTCTTCATCCTCGGTCAGTTCCGAGGTCGCCCCATATTCTGCGTCTGTGTTCTGATTCAACCCCAGTATGTCCATGGAGGTTTCTTTAAATTCGGGGAAGGTGCAATCGGGTTTCTGTTTTCTCCACATTCTCAGCTGGGCCCTTGTTGCTTTGCTTCTGGCTCCTTCAATAAACAGGTCCGTCAATGTTTCGTCGACGTGTTCTACATCCCTCGGTGCTCTAGCTTGGATTGCCCGCCTCGCCTCTTGTAATCCCAGGGCAAACTCTTGCTAGGATTCTCGCGGTTGTTGTTTACGGGTGTATAGTCACCCCTTCAATTCTGCGATGGACTGGGAGTTATAGATGCTGGGCAGTTTCTTCAGGATCCCTTCGGCCGTCTTTCAATCTACGTCTGACCATGATCATGCCTCCCGTAGCGCGGACCCCTTTAGCTGGACGATGACAATCTCTGCTCGTTGTTCCTCGCTCAGTGTGTATAACCGAAACATGGAGTGTAGCTTTTCCTTGAATTCCCTGAAGGAGCTGGTCCCCTGTAGCGGTTGTCACCTGAATATGTGGGAAGCCAGGGGGCCCCAAAGTAATATGGCATGGTGATCATGCCATCGGCAATACTGCCGCTGGGGGTGCTGGGTTGGGTGGCTCAGGCGTTCTTCTGCGGCTCGGTGTAAAATCGCGGCTAGGTGTAGAATCCACAGGCTGTTGTTGAACTCCCGCGTCCATTGCGTCCTGCGGCTGCAACATCTCGCCGTTCACAAGGGTATCTGTGATCCTGTTCGTAGATGCCAAGACCCTGACTTGGACTCTGCATGTGTTAACTGCATCTGTAATGTCAGAACCTGTGATAGTGTAGTGTCGTACCTGTGTTTCCAGATGACGCTTGCTGGTTCAGGACCTCTCGCGGCTTTTTTTGCGGGAGCCGGTGGCAGAAGGATGGACACCCCAAGGAAGACCCCACGGACAAAGGAAATGCAAATTGATGGTGACAGCAAGTTTATTAACTCAGGAAAAAGATAGTCACCGTTTCTATGGGTTCAAGTGTTGGCTAGTAAATCAAGTTTACCTCAAAAAGGCACATTTCCGAATATCACATATCATTTGCATAGTAGACATAAATGTATCACAACATCAGCATAAGTGCTTTTCTCAAAACAGTAAAACCCCACACAAAAAACATTTAGTAAGGCTGATTCAAGAATGTTCAAACAGCATACTAACTAGCCACTAGGTGGCGATATGAACTCAAGTAAGGAAGTCTCTGACACAGGCCCTCATTCCGAGTTGTTCGCTCGCTAGCTGCTTTTAGCAGCATTGCAAACTCTAGGCCGCCGCCCTCTGGGAGTGTATCTTAGCTTAGCCAAAAAGCGAATCAAAGATTAGCAGAACTGCTACTAAATAATTTCCTGCAGTTTCTGAGTAGCTCAAGACCTACTCCTAGTCTGCGATCACCTCAGTCCGTTTAGTTCCTGGTTTGACGTCACAAACACGCTGTCACGATCCGGGTATCTGGACGCCATTACTTACCCTTCAGATGCCTCCTGAGGCTGGCTCAGCGTTCCAGGACCGGATCCCATCCATTACACTGATGTCCACATTCCTGCCTCCTCTCCTGTCACTCTGAGACGCGGTCACCGCGGCGCCATGTAACATCTGGAATGGCGTTCCCCGCGGTCTCCACCGCTGTCCCTGAGTTCCTGCATGCAGAGTGTCAGAGTGGCGATTACGTCAGCCGCGGCCTCCGCTGTGCCCGCGTGGTTTAGATGTGCAATCATCAGTCTGGCGTCTCCTGTCTCCTGTGGCCGGCGCCGCCATTGCTGTTTCAATTCTCACATGGATTACAAACCAAACTTCCCTCCAAGTGTCTGCATGGGCGCAGCCATCTTGGATTTTGTCATCTAATCATTTCCACCAATCTGCTGTCTGTATTGTTAATCTGCATAATTGCCTAGCCAACCCCTTCCTTGCTGCAGGTATAAATATGCTGTGCCTGAGCAAGGAAGGCGTCAGTGCTTTGGTTGTCTAACCTAGTTCCAGTTTGTCTCTCTCCTGTGGTTGTCTTCCAGGTTCCAGCTCCTGTCTCCAGACTTCTGCTATAGAGACCCGCACCAGCATTCCATCTGCGGTGTAGTCTGACTCTCCGATCCATTCTGGACTCACCTGTTTCCAGCTACAACAATCACCTGCTTCCAGCCCAGCTTCCAGCAGTGTACAGCTTCACTTAAAGGGCCGGTGTCTTTTCTGCAGTTTACCACTCTCCACCGGTATTATTATTTCACCGCTCTCAAACTCCAAACTTCATTATTATTTCATCGCTCTCAAGTTCGTTTATTATTTAACTGGTTCCAGCCAGTATCCACTCCGTACCAACAACAGTCTGGTTCCAGCCAGTATCCACAGCAGCCGTTTTACCTTCAGCCGCCCAGCCTTTCCTGGAACATCAGCTGGTACGATCCTGGGTTCTCTCCATTGCTACAGTCAGGCCTGGTAAGGACTTTCCAACTAGAAGATTATAAGAACTGTCTCACACTACCAGTGCCTGTGGCCCTTGCCACCCTGTAGTACCCAGGAATTGTATTTATCCTCTGTTGACTTTTATGTTTCCTTTTACTGCTGCTGTGTTACGGAGTTTGTCATAATAAACATCATTGACTTTTATCCTGGTTGTCGTGGTCACGCCTTCGGGCAGTTATTCTACATGTTACTTACATGTCTAGGGGTCTGATACAACCTCCCAGGTTCCGTTACATCTCAGCCCCTACAACTGAGGCTGCCTCCCGTCAGCTCAGGCCCTCAGTTGTGACAGTAAGCACTGACCTAATGAATCCAGCCGGAGACCAGGATCAAGCGGCCAGGCCGATGCAAGAACTGGCAGCCCGACTTGAACATCAGGAGGCTGCACAGGGCCACATCATCCGCTGTCTCCAGGATCTCTCTACACGGCTGGATGGGATTCAAACGACCCTCCGTGGACCTGGCACGTCCGGTGCGTCCACTACAGTGACACCAGCTGTAACCCCACCCACCTTACCCATTTCCAGTCCACATCTTCATCTTCCAACGCCAGCAAAATTTGATGGATCTCCAAGGTTCTGCAGGGGATTTCTCAATCAATGTGAAATCCACTTTGAGCTTCTACCTGGCAATTTCTTCAGTGACCGTACCAAAATTGCCTATATCATCTCCCTTCTCAGTGGCTCAGCCCTTGACTGGGCATCACCTTTATGGGAGAAGTCTGATCCCCTGCTATCCTCCTATACTGACTTTGTAGCTACATTCAGGCGCATCTTCGACGAGCCAGGCCGGATAACATCTGCTTCATCTGAGATTCTCCGTTTACGCCAGGGAACACGTACTGTGGGACAGTATCTTATACAGTTTAAAATCCTGGCATCCGAACTGGCATGGAACGACGAGGCCCTGTATGCTGCATTCTGGCATGGCTTATCAGAACGCATCAAGGATGAGTTAGCTACCAGAGACTTGCCCTCTAAGTTGGATGAGCTAATTTCTCTTTGCACGAAGGTTGATCTACGTTTCAGAGAGAGAGCAACCGAGCGGGGAAGATCATCTACTCCTAAATCTTCTGCTCCTCCTCCTCGTCAACCATCTCCATCCAAGGATGAGCCTATGCAAATTAGTCGTTCCCGTCTATCTCCCGCTGAGCGCCGAAGACGTCTCTCTGAGTCTCTCTGTCTCTACTGTGCAGCTCCGTCGCACACTATCAATGCCTGTCCCAAACGTCCGGGAAACTCCAGATCCTAGCTCGCCAAGGAGAGGGCCGGCTAGGAGTAATGATCTCCTCTCCATCTCCTCATGACTGTAACCTCCCAGTGTCGCTCCAAATTGCTCAACGTTACAGGAACGTCATTGCTCTCCTTGATTCCGGAGCAGCTGGGAATTTCATAACCGAAGCTTATGTTAAACGGTGGTCCCTACCCACCGAGAGACTGTCCTTGTCCATCTCTTTGACTGCCGTGGATGGCAGCAAGATTTTTGACGCAGTCATTTCCTTAAGGACTCTTACAGTTCGTCTGAGAGTGGGAGTTCTTCATTCTGAGTATATTTCTTTTTTAGTGATTCCAAGAGCCACACAGCCAGTGGTTTTAGGCCTTCCATGGCTCCGTCTCCACAACCCATCAATTGACTGGACGACTACGCAAATACTGGCATGGGGTCCCTCCTGTGCTGAGACTTGTTTAGCCAAAGTTCTTCCTGTTTGTTCTTCCTTCCCCAGGTCATCTGATGTTCCGCCTCCTCCATATCAAGACTTCACGGACGTGTTCAGTAAAGCCTCTGCTGATATCCTTCCTCCTCATAGAGAATGGGACTGCCCAATCGACCTCATTCCAGGGAAGGTTCCACCGCGAGGCCGAACTTATCCGTTGTCTCTGCCTGAGACACACTCCATGGAAGAGTACATCAAAGAGAACCTGGCGAAGGGTTTCATCCGACCATCTTCTTCTCCAGCCGGCGCAGGCTTCTTCTTCGTTAAGAAGAAAGACGGTGGTCTGCGTCCGTGCATCGACTACAGAGGTCTGAACGACATTACCGTCAAGAACCGATACCCTTTACCCCTGATTACCGAGCTCTTTGATAGAGTTAGTGGTGCAACTATTTTCACAAAGCTGGACTTGAGGGGTGCCTACAATCTCATCCGAATCCGTGAGGGTGACGAGTGGAAGACCGCCTTTAACACCCGTGACGGACATTATGAGTACCTCGTCATGCCCTTCGGATTGAGCAACGCTCCAGCAGTCTTCCAGCACTTCGTGAATGAGATTTTCAGGGACATCTTGTACCGCCATGTCGTGGTTTATCTAGACGACATCCTCATCTTTGCTAATAATCTCGAAGATCATCGTTTCTGGGTAAAAGAGGTTCTTTCCCGTCTCCGTGTCAATCACCTCTATTGTAAATTGGAGAAGTGTGTGTTTGAAGTTAAAACCATTCCGTTTCTAGGTTACATTGTGTCCGGTTCCGGACTAGAGATGGATCCTGAGAAACTCCAAGCAATCCAGAATTGGCCTATACCCTTAAGCCTCAAAGGGGTCCAGAGGTTCTTAGGGTTCGCCAATTATTATAGAAAATTTATACGAGACTTTTCCACCATTGTGGCGCCTATCACTGCATTAACCAAGAAAGGTGCTAATCCGTCCAAGTGGTCCGAGGAAGCTACACAGGCCTTTCACCTTCTGAAGCAACGGTTCATCTCTGCACCAGTTCTGAAACAGCCCGACACCGACTCTCCTTTTATCTTAGAGGTAGATGCCTCCTCCGTTGGAGTAGGAGCAGTGTTATCCCAGAGGGCCAAAGATGGACATCTACATCCTTGCAGTTTCTTCTCCCGGAAGTTCTCCCCAGCTGAGCGCAACTATGCCATTGGCGATCAGGAGTTGCTAGCCATCAAGCTCGCTCTGGAGGAGTGGAGATACCTGTTGGAGGGAGCTTCCCACTCAATCACCATACTTACCGACCACAAAAATCTTTTATATCTCAAAGGCACACAATGTCTGAATCCTCGTCAGGCCAGATGGGCACTTTTCTTCTCTAGGTTTGACTTTAAACTCCAGTTCTGTCCGGGTTCTCAGAATCGTAAGGCCGGTGCCCTTTCCCGCTCATGGGAGCAAGAAAATGAGTCCGAGTCTGCAGACAAGCATCCTATTATTAATCCGTTGGCATTCTCCACGGTAGGGATGGACTCTACGCCTCCACCAGGGAAAAGTTTTGTTAAGCCAGTTCTAAGGAAGAAGCTCATGCATTGGGCCCATGCTTCCCGTTTTTCTGGACATACAGGCATTCAGAAAACCCTTGAATTTATTTCTAGGTCCTACTGGTGGCCAACTCTGAAGAAGGACGTTATGGAATTTATTGCCTCCTGCCCAAAGTGTGCCCAACACAAAGTCTCCCGCCAGTCGCCTGCGGGGCAACTGGTTCCATTATCTGTTCCCCGTCGACCTTGGACCCATTTGTCGATGGACTTTGTTTCCGATCTACCTATCTGCAACAAGTTTAATACCATCTGGGTGGTAGTTGACCGGTTCACCAAGATGGCACATTTCATCCCTCTCACCGGTCTTCCGTCAGCTTCCAAGTTGGCTCAAGTGTTTATACAAGAGATCTTCCGACTTCACGGTCTTCCTGAAGAGATCATCTCGGATCGTGGAGTACAATTTATAGCCAAATTTTGGCGAAGTTTGTGTCAAGCCCTCCAAGTCAAGTTAAAGTTTTCCACGGCTTACCATCCTCAGACCAATGGTCAAACCGAGAGGGTGAATCAGGACTTGGAGGCCTTCCTCCGTATATATGTGTCTTCCTCTCAAGATGACTGGGTTCAACTCCTTCCTTGGGCCGAGTTCAGCCACAACAATCAATACCATTCCTCATCTTCTTCTACACCATTCTTCATTAATTATGGTTTCCACCCTAAAGTCCCAGAATTCCAACCGCTTCCCGCAACTTCTGTTCCAGCAGTGGATGTCACCTTGCGTCAGTTTTCAAATAACTGGAGGAACGTCCGCGCAGCCCTGCTTAAAGCCTCATTCAGGTATAAGAAGTTTGCCGATAGGAAGCGTAGAGCGGTTCCTGCTCTCAAGGTGGGTGATCGTGTGTGGCTGTCCACGAAGAATTTGAGGTTGAGAGTTCCCAGCATGAAATTTGCACCTCGCTACATCGGACCCTTCAAGATTGAACAAGTCATCAATCCTGCTGCCTACAGGTTACAGTTACCATCCTTCTTGAAAATACCCAGGACATTTCATGTTTCTTTGTTGAAACCGCTGATCCTGAATCGGTTTCATTCCGCACTTCCTCCAGCTCCCAAAGTTCAGACTCAACGGGGAGTCGAGTACGAGGTGGCCAAGATTTTGGACTCACGTTTCCGTTACGGTCAGTTACAATACCTCATTGACTGGAAGGGCTATGGTCCTGAAGAACGCTCTTGGACCAATGCCTCAGACGTCCATGCTCCTGCCTTGGTCCAAAATTTCCACGCAAAGTTTCCTTTAAAGCCTAAGAAGTGTCCTGGGGCCACTCCTAAAGGGGGGGGTGCTGTCACGATCCAGGTATCTGGACGCCATTACTTACCCTTCAGATGCCTCCTGAGGCTGGCTCAGCGTTCCAGGACCGGATCCCATCCGTTACACTGATGTCCACATTCCTGCCTCCTCTCCTGTCACTCTGAGACGCGGTCACCGCGGCGCCATGTAACATCTGGAATGGCGTTCCCCGCGGTCTCCACCGCTGTCCCTGAGTTCCTGCATGCAGAGTGTCAGAGTGGCGATTACGTCAGCCGCGGCCTCCGCTGTGCCCGCGTGGTTTAGATGTGCAATCATCAGTCTGGCGTCTCCTGTCTCCTGTGGCCGGCGCCGCCATTGCTGTTTCAATTCTCACATGGATTACAAACCAAACTTCCCTCCAAGTGTCTGCATGGGCGCAGCCATCTTGGATTTTGTCATCTGATCATTTCCACCAATCTGCTGTCTGTATTGTTAATCTGCATAATTGCCTAGCCAACCCCTTCCTTGCTGCAGGTATAAATATGCTGTGCCTGAGCAAGGAAGGCGTCAGTGCTTTGGTTGTCTAACCTAGTTCCAGTTTGTCTCTCTCCTGTGGTTGTCTTCCAGGTTCCAGCTCCTGTCTCCAGACTTCTGCTATAGAGACCCGCACCAGCATTCCATCTGCGGTGTAGCCTGACTCTCCGATCCATTCTGGACTCACCTGTTTCCAGCTACAACAATCACCTGCTTCCAGCCCAGCTTCCAGCAGTGTACAGCTTCTCTTAAAGGGCCGGTGTCTTTTCTGCAGTTTACCACTCTCCACCGGTATTATTATTTCACCGCTCTCAAACTCCAAACTTCATTATTATTTAATCGCTCTCAAGTTCGTTTATTATTTAACTGGTTCCAGCCAGTATCCACTCCGTACCAACAACAGTCTGGTTCCAGCCAGTATCCACAGCAGCCGTTTTACCTTCAGCCGCCCAGCCTTTCCTGGAACATCAGCTGGTACGATCCTGGGTTCTCTCCATTGCTACAGTCAGGCCTGGTAAGGACTTTCCAACTAGAAGATTATAAGAACTGTCTCACACTACCAGTGCCTGTGGCCCTTGCCACCCTGTAGTACCCAGGAATTGTATTTATCCTCTGTTGACTTTTATGTTTCCTTTTACTGCTGCTGTGTTACGGAGTTTGTCATAATAAACATCATTGACTTTTATCCTGGTTGTCGTGGTCACGCCTTCGGGCAGTTATTCTACATGTTACTTACATGTCTAGGGGTCTGATACAACCTCCCAGGTTCCGTTACATCTCAGCCCCTACAACTGAGGCTGCCTCCCGTCAGCTCAGGCCCTCAGTTGTGACACACGCCCTGCGTTCGGAGAGCCACTCCCCCGTTTCTCCAGCCACTCCTGCGTTTTTACCTGGCACTCCTGCGTTTTTTTAGCACACTCCCTGAAAAAGGCCAGTTACCGCCCAGAAACACCCACTTCCTGTCAATCACACTCCGAACACTCGAACGATGAAAAAACGTTGCTCGAGCTTGTGTAAATCTACAAAGTTTTGTGTGAAAGTACTTCGCATGCTTAGTACTTAGTAGTACCATGCGCATGCGCATTTTTGCCATTTTTTCACTTGATCGCTGCACTGCGAAAATTGGCAGCGAGCGAACAACTTGGAATGACCACCAGTATACACAATCCTAAGAAGTCCAAGTGAAAGTTTAGATGAATCACAAAAGTCACCTTGCATATGGGAGTCAGTTGCAGATAACTGAAGGTGGAAATTGGCATGGACCAGCGTAGTAACTGTTTGTGGAAAAATGTTAGCGTTAACTAGTAGACTTTGTAGAAGAGTCAGGCATTAGACTGATAACATGCAGTTACTAGCTGGGCTTTGTTAGGAGGTAGACAGGAAAACAGTCTGCAGGCAATGTGGGAAGTCTTATGCAACGCTGTGGTGTAAGAACAGGGGACTACCTCTTGCAGGGTCCCTAGGGAGACAGAGGCTGCCTGAATTCATTGTATGAATGCACCCCTCACTAAGGGACTTATCTCTTAGGCAATGGGGTATATTTACTAACATTCGTAATTCTCCCGATTTGGTGGGAGAATAATCACGAATGACATCGAAAGTGTAAAACTGCAACTTTTTGAATTTGTTACGACGGATTTACTAAGCTGCCGTATTTTGCCTTTTCGGGTTTTCCGATGTCGATGTCATTCGTATTTTTTTTCATTTTTTTACGGCAGTGATTAGCAAAACACTGCCGACTTTTTAAAAATGAATCTCGGCCGGATCTGTGTGATCCGTGCTGGGGTTCATTTTTTTTTTTTTTTTTAAATTAAACAGTGTAAAATCATTAAAAAAAATTGCGTGGGGTCCCCTCTCCTAAGCATAACCAGCCTCGGGCTCTTTGAGCCGATCCTGGTTGCAGAAATATGGGGGGAAAAATGACAGGGGTTCCCCCATATTTAAGCAACCAGCATCGGGCTCTGCGCCTGGTCCTGGTTCCAAAAATACGGGGGACAAAAAGAGTAGGGGTCCCCCGTATTTTTAAAACCAGCATCGGGCTCCACTAGCTGGACAGATAATGCCACAGCCGGGGGTCACTTTGATATAGTGCCCTGCGGCCGTGGCATCAAAAATCCAACTAGTCACCCCTGGCCGGGGTACCCTGGGGGAGTGGGGACCCCTTCAATCAAGGGGTCCCCCCCCCAGCCACCCAAGGGCCAGGGGTGAAGCCCGAGGCTGTCCCCCCCCCCATCCAATGGGCTGCGGATGGGGGGGCTGATAGCCTTTTGTGATAATGAAAAGATATTGTTTTTAGTAGCAGTACTACAAGGCCCAGCAAGCCTCCCCCGCATGCTGGTACTTGGAGAACCACAAGTACCAGCATGCGGCGGAAAAACGGGCCCGCTGGTACCTGTAGTACTATTACTAAAAAAATACCCAAAAAAAGACAAGACACACACACCGTGAAAGTAAAGATTTATTACATACATGCACACAAACATACATACATACTTACCTTATGTTCACACGAGGGTCTGTCCTCTTCTCCAGTAGAATCCAAGGGGTACCTGTTGAATAAATTCTACTCACCAGATCCCGGGTCCCAGGGTCCTCGGGGCAACCATTTGTAATCCAGGTACTTGAATAAAATAACAAAACGGAAAGCCGAGCCACGAACTGAAAGGGGCCCCATGTTTTCACATGGGACTCCTTTCCCCGAATGCCAGAAACCCACTCTGACTGATGTCTAAGTGGGTTTCTTCAGCCAATCAGGGAGCGCTACGTTGTAGCACCCTCCTGATCGGCTGTGTGCTCCTGTACTGAGTGACAGGCGGCACACGGCAGTGTTACAATGTAGCGCCTATGCGCTCCATTGTAACCAATGGTAGGAACTTTCTGCCCTGCGGTTGACCTAAAGTGACGTCACCGCTGAGCAGAAAGTTCCCACCATTGGTTACAATGGAGCGCATAGGCGCTACATTGTAACACTGCCGTGTGCCGCCTGTCACTCAGTACAGGAACACACAGCCGATCAGGAGGGTGCTACAACGTAGCGCTCCCTGATTGGCTGAAGAAACCCACTTAGACATCAGTCAGAGTGGGTTTCTGGCATTCGGGGAAAGGAGTCCCATGTGAAAACATGAGGCCCCTTTCAGTTCGTGGCTCGGCTCTCCGTTTTGTTATTTTATTCAAGTACCTGGATTACAAATGGTTGCCCCGCGGACCCTGGGACCCTGGATCTGGTGAGTAGAATTTATTCAACAGGTACCCCTTGGATTCTACTGGAGAAGAGGACAGACCCTCGTGTGAACATAAGGTAAGTATGTATGTATGTTTGTGTGCATGTATGTAATAAATCTTTACTTTCACGGTGTGTGTGTCTTGTCTTTTTTTGGGTATTTTTTTAGTAGTAGTACTACAGGTACCAGCGGGCCCGTTTTTCTGCCGCATGCTGGTACTTGTGGTTCTCCAAGTACCAGCATGCGGGGGAGGTTTGCTGGGCCTTGTAGTACTGCTACTAAAAACAATATCTTTTCATTATCACAAAAGGCTATCAGCCCCCCCATCTGCAGCCCATTGGATGGGGGGGACAGCCTCGGGTTTCACCCCTGGCCCTTGGGTGGCTGGGGGGGGGACCCCTTGATTGAAGGGGTCCCCACTCCCCCAGGGTACCCCGGCCAGGGGTGACTAGTTGGATTTTTGATGCCACGGCCGCAGGGCACTATATAAAAGTGACCCCCGGCTGTGGCATTATCTGTCCAGCTAGTGGAGCCCGGTGCTGGTTTTAAAAATACGGAGGACCCCTACTCTTTTTGTCCCCCGTATTTTTGGAACCAGGACCAGGCGCAGAGCCCGATGCTGGTTGCTTAAATATGGGGGAACCCCTGTCAATTTTTTTCCCATATTTCTGCAACCAGGATCGGCTCAAAGAGCCCGAGGCTGGTTATGCTTAGGAGGGGGGACCCCACGCAATTTTTTTTGAGAAAATAATCACTTTCCCACCCCTTCCCACTGATATACATGCACGGATCTCATGGATCCGTGCATGCCTATACAATCACGGATTAAAAAAGCAGGTCTGTTTTTTTTTAGCACTTTTTTACGAGTTGTAATTTTTCACGGCAGTGTTTTTTTTTTTTTTGCTTTGCACTTCTTAGTAAATTACCGAGATTCATACTTAAACAGCCGCGTTTTGACCGATGGTGTATTCATTTGTATTTTTTTTGTTGGACTTCCAAAAAATTACGAATGCCCTCATCACTGCCGTGATTATTGCTTAGTAAATTACCGAGATGACACTTTGATGAAAAAACGGCATCTCGGTCAAAATCGGGACCTTAGTAAATATACCCCAATGTGTCTCTTTTTAATTAAAGCTCTGGGGAGCTGTGCATATGGAGGGTACCCGGCTCCTTCAATTAGATGGCGGTAGCGGCGTTGCTGCAGCTGCTGGGCTTCCCCCATTGCTGCTGCAGCTGCTGGGATCCCCCCTTTGAGTCTGCTGCAGCTGGCAGCTCCTCTCCCTGCTCAGCGGCTGCGTGTCCCGATGGGGGATGCGCTGCTGCGGCGGGCGGCTCTGCTCTCTGCTGGCTGTGTGTAGCAGCCGGTCTCTCCTCCCCTGCTCGGCGGTGTCACATTGCGCGGCTGGCGGGTCTCTTCCCGACATAGTGCTGATGGCGGCTCTGACCCTCCTGCTTGCCGAGTGCAGCAGCGGCAAAGGCTCTTAACGCTCCGGTCAGGCAGGCCCGTCTCTCCTCCACGCTGCAAGTCTTCACCCGCTTCCTCTGCTGCCTGGACACTCCCGCGCGCCGGACTAGTCCCTCCTCTCCTCACGGTCAGCTCCTCCTCCCTCCTCTCACGCCTTTTTTTCTCTTCCAATGCCCAGTGATCCAGGGATTCCCACTCTCCTAAAAACACCTGGACACTACTGGGTCCTAGTGACCTCCTTCTCAGCCCTCTCTGTGGGCTGTTGCTAGGCAACCAGAGAGAGGGGTTTTAACCCTGTGAGTGCCTTTTAATGGCAAATCCTCAGGCTGCAGGATCTATAATTGGGGCTCGTACACATCAATGATACTCCAAACCTGGGTATCACACATCCTTTAGCTGCAAAGTGAAACACACTATAACACAATCTTAATTCATCAGATGCAAATAAATATTAGTTATATTAATTGCCGACAACCAGGGGCGGATTGGGAACTAAAAGTGGCCAAGGAAAAATGTCTAGTAGTGGCCCCTTGTGGGCGACACCAAATCAATGGTAGGCGGAGCCAACACTAAAGTAGGCGGTATCAGTACACAGGGCTATAAATATGGGTTGTGAGCTGTGCTATTGTGAACCGGCCTTGGGGGCAGCACCGTTACTGTACCTTGGATGTACTTAGAATTTAGACCTTTTGTTTTCATGTGCCTCCAGACCTGCACTGTAAATGTATGACTTGTAAAATCTAAGATACTATGCAGGAAATTCAAATTGTGTGCTCATTTGTGATTTGCTTTAAGTAAACTAGAAGAATCCCATTAAGTTTATACTGAAATACTCTTCTGCTGGTCATACATTAGATGCGTGCCGTCTAACGACCTCCCCCACCAGCTCTCTGGTGTACGATAGATCGTTAGTTGCTTTTGCACTTTACGATCTTTTGTACGATCCGCAATTGACCCCTACCCGGATGGCCTGATAATATGTGCACCTACTCAAATTACACTGCCCAGCGGCATCCTTTACTCACATTACACCACCCAGCGGCATCCGTTACTCACATTACACCACCCAGCGGCATCCGATTCTCACATTACACCACCCAGCGGCATCCATTACTCCCATTACACCCCCCAGCGGCATCCGATACTCACATTACACCACCCAGCGGCATCCGTTACTCCCATTACACTACCCAGCGGCATCCGTTACTCACATTACATCACCCAGCGGCATCCGATACTCACATTACACCACCCATAGGCATCCGTTACTCACATTACACCACCCAGCGGCATCCGTTACTCCCATTACACCACCCAGCGGCATCCATTACTCCCATTACACCCCCCAGCGGCATCCGATACTCACATTACACCACCCAGCGGCATCCGTTACTCAAATTACACCACCCAGCGGCATCCGTTACTCACATTACACCACCCAGCGGCATCCGATACTCACATTACACCACCCAGCGGCATCCGTTACTCCCATTACACCACCCAGTGGCATCCGTTACTCCCATTACACCACCCAGCGGCATCTATTACTCACATTACACCACCCAGCGGAATCCGTGACTCACATTACACCACCCAGCGGCATCCGTTATTTAGATTACACCAACCAGCGGAATCCGTTACTCATATTACACCACCCAGCGGCATCCGTTACTCACATTAGACCGCCCAGCGGCATACTTTACTCACATTACACCACCCAGCGGCATCCGTTACTCACATTACACCACCCAGCGGCATCCGATACTCACATTACACCACCCAGCGGCATCCGTTACTCCCATTACACCACCCAGCGGCATCCGATACTCACATTACACCACCCAGCGGCATCCGTTACTCCCATTACACTACCCAGCGGCATCCGTTACTCACATTACATCACCCAGCGGCATCCGATACTCACATTACACCACCCAGCGGCATTCATTACTCCCATTACACCCCCCAGCGGCATCCGATACTCACATTACACCACCCAGCGGCATCCGTTACTCCCATTACACTACCCAGCGGCATCCGTTACTCACATTACATCACCCAGCGGCATCCGATACTCACATTACACCACCCAGAGGCATCCGTTACTCACATTACACCACCCAGCGGCATCCGTTACTCCCATTACACCACCCAGCGGCATCCATTACTCCCATTACACCCCCCAGCGGCATCCGATACTCACATTACACCACCCAGCGGCATCCGTTACTCAAATTACACCACCCAGCGGCATCCGATACTCACATTACACCACCCAGCGGCATCCGATACTCACATTACACCACCCAGCGGCATCCGTTACTCCCATTACACCACCCAGTGGCATCCGTTACTCCCATTACACCACCCAGCGGCATCTATTACTCACATTACACCACCCAGCGGAATCCGTGACTCACATTACACCACCCAGCGGCATCCGTTATTTAAATGACACCAACCAGCGGAATCCGTTACTCATATTACACCACCCAGCGGCATCCGTTACTCACATTAGACCGCCCAGCGGCATACTTTACTCACATTACACCACCCAGCGGCATCCGTTACTCACATTACACCACCCAGCGGCATCCGATACTCACATTACACCACCCAGCGGCATCCGTTACTCCCATTACACCACCCAGCGGCATCCGTTACTCCCATTACACCACCCAGCGGCATTCTTTACTCCCATTACACCACCCAGCGGCATCCGATACTCACATTACACCACCCAGCGGCATCCGTTACTCAAATTACACCACCCAGCGTCATCCGTTACTCCCATTACACCACCCAGCGGCATCCGATACTCACATTACACCACCCAGCGGCATCCGTTACTCCCATTACACCACCCAGCGGCATCCGTTACTCCCATTACACCACCCAGCGGCATCCGATACTCACATTACACCACTCAGAGGCATCCGTTACTCAAATTACACCACCCAGCGGCATCCGTTACTCCCATTACACCACCCTGCGGCATCCTTTACTCCCATTACACCGCCCAACGGCATCGATTACTCACATTACACCACCCCGTGGCATCCGTTACTCAAATTACACCACCCAGCGGCATCCATTACTCCCATTACACCCCCCAGCGGCATCCGATACTCACATTACACCACCCAGCGGCATCCGTTACTCCCATTACACCACCCAGCGGCATCCGATACTCACATTACACCACCCAGCGGCATCCGTTACTCAAATTACACCACCCAGCGGCATCCATTACTCCCATTATACCGCCCAGCGGCATACGTTACTCACAGTGCACCCTCCAGCGGCATCCGTTACTCACATTACACCGCCCAGCGGCATCCGTTACTCACATTACACCGCCCAGCGGCATCCGTTACTCACATTGCACCCTCCAGCGGCATCCGTTACTCACATTACACCGCCCAGCGGCATCCGTTACTCACATTGCACCCTCCAGCGGCATCCGTTACTCACATTACACCACCCAGCGGCATCCTTTACTCACATTACACCGCCCAGCGGCATCCGTTACTCACATTACACCACCCAGCGGCATCCGTTACTCACATTACACCACCCAGCGGCATCCGTTACTCCCATTACACCAACCAGCGGCATCCATTACTCCCGTTACACCCCCCAGCGGCATCCGATACTCACATTACACCACCCAGCGGCATCCGTTACTCAAATTACACCACCTAGCGGCATCCGTTACTCACATTACACCACCCAGCGGCATCCGATACTCACATTACACCACCCAGCGGAATCCGTTACTCCCATTACACCACCCAGCGGCATCCGTTACTCCCATTACACCACCCAGCGGCATCCTTTACTCCCATTACACAACCCAGCGGCATCCGATACTCACATTACACCACCCAGCGGCATCCGTTACTCAAATGACACCACCCAGCGGCATCCGTTACTCCCATTACACCACCCAGCGGCTTCCGATACTCACATTACACCACCCAGCGGCATCCGTTACTCAAGTTACACCACCCAGCGGCATCCATTACTCCCATTACACCCCCAGCGGCATCCGATACTCACATTACACCACCCAGCGGCATCCGTTACTCAAATTACACCACCCAGCAGCATCCATTACTCACATTACCCCACCCAGCGGCATCCATTACTCCCATTACACCGCCCAGCGGCATCCGATACTCACATTACACCGCCCAGCGGCATCCATTACTCACATTACACCCCCCAGCGGCATCCGTTACTCACATTACACCGCCCAGCGGCATCCGTTACTCACATTACACCCCCCAGCGGCATCCGTTACTCACATTACACCGCCCAGCGGCATCCGTTACTCACATTACACCCCCCAGCGGCATCCGTTACTCAGATTACACCACCCAGCGGCATCCGTTACTCACATTACACCCCCTAGCGGCATCCGTTACTCACATTACACCCCCCAGCTGCATCCGTTACTCACATTACACCACCCAGCGGCATCCGTTACTCACATTACACCGCCCAGCGGCATCCATTACTCCCATTACACCGCCCAGCGGCATCCATTACTCACATTAGACCACCCAGCGGAATCCGTTACTCACATTACACTACCCAGCGGCATCCGTTATTTAAATTACACCAACCAGTGGCATTCGTTACTCCCATTACACCGCCCAGCGGCATCCATTACTCACATTACACCACCCCGTGTCATCCGTTACTCAAATTACACCATCCTGAGGCATCCATTACTCCCATTACACCGCCCAGCGGCATCCATTACTCCCACTACACCGCCCAGCGGCATCCGATACTCACATTACACCCCCCAGCGGCATCCGTTACTCACATTACACCCCCCAGCGGCATCCGTTACTCACATTACACCGCCCAGCGGCATCCGTTACTCACATTACAACGCCCAGCGGCATCCATTACTCACATTACACCCCCCAACGGCATCCGTTACTCACATTACACCGCCCAGCGGCATCCGTTACTCACATTACACCCCCCAGCGGCATCCGTTACTCACATTACACCGCCCAGCGGCATCCGTTACTCACATTACACCCCCCAGCGGCATCCGTTACTCACATTACACCACCCAGCGGCATCCGTTACTCACATTACACCCCCTAGTGGCATCCGTTACTCACATTAAACCCCCCAGCGGCATCCGTTACTCACATTACACCGGCCAGCGGCATCCGTTACACACATTACACCACCCAGCGTCATCCGTTACTCCCATTACACCGCCCAGCGGCATCCATTACTCACATTAGACCACCCAGCGGAATCCGTTACTCACATTACACCACCCAGCGGCATCCGTTATTTAAATTACACCAACCAGTGGAATCCGTTACTCACATTACACCGCAAAGCGGCATCCATTACTCACATTACACCACCCAGCGGCATCCATTACTTACATTACACCACCCAGCGGCATCCGTTACTCACATTGCACCCTCCAGCGGCATACGTTACTCACATTACACCACCCAGCGGCATCCTTTACTCACATTACTCCGCCCAGCGGCATCCGTTACTCACATTACACCGCCCAGCGGCATCCGTTACTCACATTACACCGCCCAGCGGCATTCGTTACTCACATTACACCACCCAGCGGCATCCGTTACTCCCATTACACCAACCAGCGGCATCCATTACTCCCGTTACACCCCCCAGCGGCATCCGATACTCACATTACACCACCCAGCGGCATCCGTTACTCAAATTACACCACCTAGCGGCATCCGTTACTCACATTACACCACCCAGCGGCATCCGATACTCCCATTACACCACCCAGCGGCATCCTTTACTCCCATTACACCACCCAGCGGCATCCGTTACTCCCATTACACCACTCAGCGGCATCCTTTACTCCCATTACACAACCCAGCGGCATCCGATACTCACATTACACCACCCAGCGGCATCCGTTACTCAAATGACACCACCCAGCGGCATCCGTTACTCCCATTACACCACCCAGCGGCTTCCGATACTCACATTACACCACCCAGCGGCATCCGTTACTCAAGTTACACCACCCAGCGGCATCCATTACTCCCATTACACCCCCCAGCGGCATCCGATACTCACATTACACCACCCAGCGGCATCCGTTACTCAAATTACACCACCCAGCAGCATCCATTACTCACATTACCCCACCCAGCGGCATCCATTACTCCCATTACACCGCCCAGCGGCATCCGATACTCACATTACACCGCCCAGCGGCATCCATTACTCACATTACACCCCCCAGCGGCATCCGTTACTCACATTACACCGCCCAGCGGCATCCGTTACTCACATTACACCCCCCAGCGGCATCCGTTACTCACATTACACCGCCCAGCGGCATCCGTTACTCACATTACACCCCCCAGCGGCATCCGTTACTCAGATTACACCACCCAGCGGCATCCGATACTCACATTACACCCCCTAGCGGCATCCGTTACTCACATTACACCCCCCAGCGGCATCCGTTACTCACATTACACCACCCAGCGGCATCCGTTACTCACATTACACCGCCCAGCGGCATCCATTACTCCCATTACACCGCCCAGCGGCATCCATTACTCACATTAGACCACCCAGCGGAATCCGTTACTCACATTACACTACCCAGCGGCATCCGTTATTTAAATTACACCAACCAGTGGCATTCGTTACTCCCATTACACCGCCCAGCGGCATCCATTACTCACATTACACAACCCCGTGTCATCCGTTACTCAAATTACACCATCCAGAGGCATCCATTACTCCCATTACACCGCCCAGCGGCATCCATTACTCCCACTACACCGCCCAGCGGCATCCGATACTCACATTACACCCCCCAGCGGCATCCGTTACTCACATTATACCACCCAGTGGCATCCGTTACTCCCATTACACCACCCAGCGGCATCCATTACTCACATTACACCTCCCAGCGGAATCCGTTACTCACATTACACCACCCAGCGGCATCCTTTACTCACATTACACCACCCAGCGGCATCCGTTACTCACATTACACCACCCAGCGGTATCCGATACTCACATTACACCACCCAGCGGCATCCGTTACTTCCATTACACCACCCAGCGGCATCCGTTACTCCCATTACACCACCCAGCGGCATCCGATACTCACATTACATCACCCAGCGGCATCCGATACTCACATTACACCACCCAGCAGCATCCATTACTCCCATTAAACCACCCAGCGGCATCCGTTACTCACATTACACCTCCCAGCGGCATTCGTTACTCACATTACACCACTTATCGGTATCCGATCCTCACATTACACCACCCAGCGGCATCCATTACTCCCATTACACCACCCAGCGGCAACCGTTACTCACATTACACCACCCAGCGGCAACCGTTACTCAAATTACACCACCCAGCGGCATCCGTTACTCCCATTACACCACCCAGCGGCATCCGATACTCACATTACACCACCCAGCGGCATCCGTTATTTAAATTACACCAACCAGCGGAATCCGTTACTCCCATTACACCACCCAGCGGCATCCTTTACTCCCATTACACCACCCCGTGGCATCCGTTACTCAAATTACACCACCCAGCGGCATCCATTACTCTCATTACACCGCCCAGCGGCATCCATTACTCCCATTACACCACCCAGCGGCATCCGATACTCACATTACACCCCCCAGCGGCATCCGTTACTCACATTACACCCCCCAGCGGCATCCGTTACTCACATTACACCGCCCAGCGGCATCCGTTACTCACATTACACCCCCCAGCGGCATCCGTTACTCACATTACACCGCCCAGCGGCATCCGTTACTCACATTACACCGCCCAGCGGCATCCGTCACTCACATTACACCCCCCAGCGGCATCCGTTACTCACATTACACCGCCCAGCGGCATCCGTTACTCACATTACACCCCCCAGCGGCATCCGTTACTCACATTACACCGCCCAGCGGCATCCGTTACTCACATTACACCGCCCAGCGGCATCCGTCACTCACATTACACCCCCCAGCGGCATCCGTTACTCACATTACACCGCCCAGCGGCATCCATTACTCACATTAGACCACCCAGCGGAATCCGTTACTCACATTACACCACCCAGCGGCATCCGTTATTTAAATTACACCAACCAGCGGAATCCGTTACTCACATTACACAACCCAGCGGCATCTATTACTCCCATTACACCGCCCAGCGGCATCCATTACTCCCATTACACCGCCCAGCGGCATTCGATACTCACATTACACCCCCCCAGCGGCATCTGTTACTCACATTACACCCCCCAGCGGCATATGTTACTCACATTACACCGCCCAGCGGCATCCGTTACTCACATTACACCGCCCAGCGGCATCGGTTACTCACATTACACTCCCCAGCGGCATCCGTTACTCACATTACACCGCCCAGCGGCATCCGTTACTCACATTACACCCCCCAGCGGCATCCGTTACTCACATTACACCACCCAGCGGCATCCGTTACTCACATTACACCGCCCAGCGGCATCCGTTACTCCCATTACACCGCCCAGCGGCATCCATTACTCACATTAGACCACCCAGCGGAATCCGTTACTCACATTACACCACCCAGCGGCATCCGTTATTTAAATTACACCAACCAGCGGAATCCGTTACTCACATTACACCACCCAGCGGTATCCGATACTCACATTACACCACCCAGCGGCATCCGTTACTCCCATTACAGCACCCAGCGGCATCCGTTACTCCCATTACACCACCCAGCGGCATCCTTTACTCCCAGTACACCACCCAGCGGCATCCGATACTCACATTACACCACCCAGCGGCATCCGTTACTCAAATTACACCACCCAGCGGCATCCGTTACTCCCATTACACCACACAGCGGCATCCGATACTCACATTACACCACCCAGCGGCATCCGTTACTCAAATTACACCGCCCAGCGGCATCCATTACTCACATTACACCACCCAGCGGCATCCATTACTTACATTACACCATCCAGCGGCATCCATTACTCACATTACACCACCCAGCGGCATCCATTACTCACATTACACCACCCAGCGGCATCCATTACTCACATTACACCACCCATCGGCATCCGTTACTCATATTACACCCCCCAGCGGCGTCCGTTACTCACATTACACCGCCCAATGGCATCCGTTACTCACATTACACAGCCCAGCGGCATCCATTACTCACATTAGACCACCCAGCGGAATCCGTTACTCACATTACACCACCCAGCGGCATCCGTTATTTAAATTACACCAACCAGTGGAATCCGTTACTCACATTACACCGCAAAGCGGCATCCATTACTCACATTACACCACCCAGCGGCATCCATTACTTACATTACACCACCCAGCGGCATCCGTTACTCACATTGCACCCTCCAGCGGCATCCGTTACTCACATTACACCACCCAGCGGCATCCTTTACTCACATTACACCGCCCAGCGGCATCCGTTACTCACATTACACCGCCCAGCGGCATCCGTTACTCACATTACACCGCCCAGCGGCATCCGTTACTCACATTACACCACCCAGCGGCATCCGTTACTCCCATTACACCAACCAGCGGCATCCATTACTCCCGTTACACCCCCCAGCGGCATCCGATACTCACATTACACCACCCAGCGGCATCCGTTACTCAAATTACACCACCTAGCGGCATCCGTTACTCACATTACACCACCCAGCGGCATCCGATACTCACATTACACCACCCAGCGGAATCCGTTACTCCCATTACACCACCCAGCGGCATCCGTTACTCCCATTACACCACCCAGCGGCATCCTTTACTCCCATTACACAACCCAGCGGCATCCGATACTCACATTACACCACCCAGCGGCATCCGTTACTCAAATGACACCACCCAGCGGCATCCGTTACTCCCATTACACCACCCAGCGGCTTCCGATACTCACATTACACCACCCAGCGGCATCCGTTACTCAAGTTACACCACCCAGCGGCATCCATTACTCCCATTACACCCCCCAGCGGCATCCGATACTCACATTACACCACCCAGCGGCATCCGTTACTCAAATTACACCACCCAGCAGCATCCATTACTCACATTACCCCACCCAGCGGCATCCATTACTCCCATTACACCGCCCAGCGGCATCCGATACTCACATTACACCGCCCAGCGGCATCCATTACTCACATTACACCCCCCAGCGGCATCCGTTACTCACATTACACCGCCAAGCGGCATCCGTTACTCACATTACACCCCCCAGCGGCATCCGTTACTCACATTACACCGCCCAGCGGCATCCGTTACTCACATTACACCCCCCAGCAGCATCCGTTACTCAGATTACACCACCCAGCGGCATCCGTTACTCACATTACACCCCCTAGCGGCATCCGTTACTCACATTACACCCCCCAGCGGCATCCGTTACTCACATTACACCACCCAGCGGCATCCGTTACTCACATTACACCGCCCAGCGGCATCCATTACTCCCATTACACCGCCCAGCGGCATCCATTACTCACATTAGACCACCCAGCGGAATCCGTTACTCACATTACACTACCCAGCGGCATCCGTTATTTAAATTACACCAACCAGTGGCATTCGTTACTCCCATTACACCGCCCAGCGGCATCCATTACTCACATTACACCACCCCGTGTCATCCGTTACTCAAATTACACCAACCAGAGGCATCCATTACTCCCATTACACCGCCCAGCGGCATCCATTACTCCCACTACACCGCCCAGCGGCATCCGATACTCACATTACACCCCCCAGCGGCATCCGTTACTCACATTACACCCCCCAGCGGCATCCGTTACTCACATTACACCGCCCAGCGGCATCCGTTACTCACATTACACCGCCCAGCGGCATCCATTACTCACATTACACCCCCCAACGGCATCCGTTACTCACATTACACCGCCCAGCGGCATCCGTTACTCACATTACACCCCCCAGCGGCATCCGTTACTCACATTACACCGCCCAGCGGCATCCGTTACTCACATTACACCCCCCAGCGGCATCCGTTACTCACATTACACCACCCAGCGGCATCCGTTACTCACATTACACCTCCTAGTGGCATCCGTCACTCACATTACACCCCCCAGCGGCATCCGTTACTCACATTCACCACCCAGCGTCATCCGTTACTCCCATTACACCGCCCAGCGGCATCCATTACTCACATTAGACCACCCAGCGGAATCCGTTACTCACATTACACCACCCAGCGGCATCCGTTATTTAAATTACACCAACCAGTGGAATCCGTTACTCACATTACACCGCAAAGCGGCATCCATTACTCACATTACACCACCCAGCGGCATCCATTACTTACATTACACCACCCAGCGGCATCCGTTACTCACATTACACCACCCAGCGGCATCCGATACTCACATTACACCACCCAGCGGCATCCGTTACTCCCATTACACCACCCAGCGGCATCCGTTACTCCCATTACACCACCCAGCGGCATCCTTTACTCCCATTACACCACCCAGCGGCATCTGATACTCACATTACACCACCCAGCTACATCCGTTACTCAAATTACACCACCCAGCGGCATCCGTTACTTCCATTACACCACCCAGCGGCATCCAATACTCACATTACACCACCCAGCGGCATCCGTTACTCAAATGACACCACCCAGCAGCATCCGTTACTCCCATTACACCACCCAGCGGCATCCTTTACTCCCATTACACCGCCCAGCGGCAACCATTACTCACATTACACCACCCCGTTGCATCTGTTACTCAAATTACACCCCCCAGCGGCATCCGTTACTCCCATTACACCCCCCAGCGGCATCCGATACTCACATTACACCACCCAGCGGCATCTGTTACTCAAATTACACCACCAAGCAGCATCCGTTACTCCCATTACACCACCCAGCGGCATGCTTTACTCCCATTACACCGCCCAGCGGCATCCATTACTCACATTACACCACCCCGTGGCATCCGTTACTCAAATTACACCACCCAGCGGCATCCATTACTTCCATTACACCGCCCAGCGGCATCCATTACTCCCATTATACCGCCCAGCGGCATCCGATACTCACAACACACCCCAGCGGCATCAGTTACTCACATTACACCACCCAGCGGCATCCGTTACTCACATTACACCCCCCAGCGGCATCCGTTACTCACATTACACCGCCCAGCGGCATCCGTTACTCACATTACACCACCCAGCGGCATCCGTTACTCCCATTACACCACCCAGGGGCATCCATTACTCCAATTAAACCCCCCAGCGGCAACCGATACTCACATTACACCACCCAGCGGCATCCGTTATTTAAATTACACCAACCAGCGGAATCCGTTACTCACATTACACCACCCAGCGGCATCCGTTACTCACATTACACCGCCCAGCGGCATCCTTTACTCACATTACACCACCCAGCGGCATCCGTTACTCACATTTCACCACCCAGCGGTATCCGATACTCACATTACACCACCCAGCGGCATCCGTTACTCCCATTACACCACCCAGCGGCATCCGTTACTCCCATTACACCACCGAGCGGCATCCTTTACTCCCATTACACCACCCAGCGGCATCCGATACTCACATTACACCACCCAGCGGCATCCTTTACTCAAATTACACCACCCAGCGGCATCCATTACTCCCATTACACCGCCCAGCGGCATCCATTACTTACATTACACCACCCAGAGGCATCCGATACTCACATTACACCACCCGGCAGCATCCATTACTTACATTACACGACCCAGCGGCATCCAATACTCACATTACTCCACCCAGTGGCATCCGTTATTTAAATTACACCACCCAGCGGCATCCATTACTCACATTACACAACCCAGCAGAATCCGTTACTCACATTACACCACCCAGCGGCATCCGTTACTCACATTACACCGACCAGTGGCATCCGTTACTCACATTACACCACCCAGCATTGTCCGTTACTCACATTACACTGCCCAGCATTGTCCATTACTCACATTACACCGCCCATTGGCATCCATTACTCACATTACAATGCCCAGCTACACTGCCCAGTGATGACTGTTACTCACATTACACTGCCCAGCATTGTCCATTACGCACATTACACCGCCCAGCGGCATCCGTTACTCACATTACACCACCCAGCATTGTCCGTTACTCACATTACACCACCCAGCATTGTCCGTTACTCACATTACACCACCCAGCATTGTCCGTTACTCACATAACACCGCAAAGCGGCATCCGTTACTCACATTACAGCACACAGCGGTGTCACATTATTTATATTACAGTGCACAGTGCATCACAGCGGCATCCATTACTCACATTGCACCGCCCAGCATTGTCGGTTACTCACATTACACCACCCAGCATTGTCTGTAACTCACATTACACCACCCAGCATTGTCTGTTACTCACATTACAGTAGCCCCCATTGTCTGTTACTCACATTACACCAGCCAGCATTGTCTGTTACTCACATTACACCACCTAGCATTGTCTGTTACTCAGATTACACCGCCCAGCATTGTCTGTTACTCACATTACATCGCCCAGCATTGTCTGTTACTCACATTACACCGCCCAGCATTGTCTGTTACTCACATTACACCAGCCAGCATTGTCTGTTATTCACATTACACCGCCCAGCATTGTCTGTTACTCCCATTACACCACCCAGCATTGTCTGTTACTAAGATTACACCGCCCAGCATTGTCTGTTACTCAAATTACATCGCCCAGCATTGTCTGTTACTCACATTACAGCGCCCAGCATTGTCTGTTACTCACATTACACCAGCCAGCATTGTCTGTTATTCAAATTACACCGCCCAGCATTGTCTGTTACTCAGATTACACCGCCCAGCATTGTCTGTTACTCAGATTACACCGCCCAGCATTGACTGTTACTCACATTACACCGCCCAGCATTGTCTGTTACTCACATTACAGCAGCCAGCGGCATCCGTTACTCACATTACACCGCCCAGCGGCATCCGTTACTCACATTACACCACCCAGCGGCATCCGTTACTCACATTACACCGCCCAGCGGCATCCGATACTCACATTACACCACCCAGCGGCATCCGTTACTCAAATTACACCACCCAGCGGCATCCGTTACTCCCATTACACCACCCAGCGGCATCCGATACTCAAATTACACCATTCAGCGGCATCCGTTACTCACATTACACCACCCAGCGATATCCGTTACTCCCATTACACCACCCTGCGGCATCCTTTACTCCCATTACACCGCCCAGCGGCATCCATTACTCACATTGCACCACCCCGTGGCATTCGTTACTCAAATTACACCACCCAGCGGCATCCATTACTCCCATTACACCCCCCAGCGGCATCCGATACTCACATTACACCACCCAGCGGTATCTGTTACTCAAATTACACCATTCAGCGGCATCCGTTACTCACATTACACCACCCAGCGATATCCGTTACTCCCATTACACCACCCGGTGGCATCCGTTACTCAAATTACACCACCCAGAGGCATCCATTACTCACATTACACCACCCCGTGGCATCCGTTACTCAAATTACACCACCCAGCGGCATCCATTACTCCCATTATACCGCCCAGCGGCATCCGATACTCACATTACACCCCCCAGCGGCATCCGTTACTCACATTGCACCCTCCAGCGGCATCCGTTACTCACATTACACCGCCCAGCGGCATCCGTTACTCACATTACACCGCCCAGCGGCATCCGTTACTCACATTACACCCCCCAGCGGCATCCGTTACTCACATTACACCGCCCAGCGGCATCCGTTACTCACATTACACCACCCTGCGGCATCCGTTACTCCCATTACACCACCCAGTGGCATCCATTACTCCCATTACACCCCCAAGCGGCATCCAATACTCACATTACACCACCCAGCGGCATCCGTTACTCAAATTACACCACCCAGCGGCATCCGTTTCTCACATTACACCACCCAGCGGCATGCGATACTCACATTACACCACCCAGCGGCATCCGTTACTCCCATTACACCACCCAGTGGCATCCGTTACTCCCATTACACCACCCAGCGGCATCCATTACTCACATTACACCACCCAGCGGAATCCGTTACTCACATTACACTACCCAGCGGCATCCGTTATTTAAATTACACCAACCAGCGGAATCCGTTACTCACATTACACCACCCAGCGGCATCCGTTACTCAAATTACACCACCCAGCGGCATCCATTACTCCCATTACACCCCCCAGCGGCATCCGATACTCACATTACACCACCCAGCGGCATCCGTTACTCAAATTACACCACCCAGCGGCATCCGTTACTCCCATTACACCACCCAGCGGCATCCTTTACTCCCATTACACCGACCAGCGGCATCCATTACTCACATTACACCACCCCGTGGCATCCGTTACTCAAATTACACCACCCAGCGGCATCCATTACTCCCATTACACCGCCCAGCGGCATCCATTACTCCCACTACACCGCCCAGCGGCATCTGATACTCACATTACACCCCCCAGCGGCATCCGTTATTCACATTACACCCCCCAGCGGCATCCGTTACTCACATTACACCGCCCAGCGGCATCCGTTACTCACATTACACCGCCCAGCGGCATCCGTTACTCACATTACACCCCCCAGCGGCATCCGTTACTCACATTACACCGCCCAGCGGCATCCGTTACTCACATTACACCCCCCAGCGGCATCCGTTACTCACACTGCACCCCCTAGCGGCATCCGTTACTCACATTACACCCCCCAGCGGCATCCGTTACTCACATTACACCGCCCAGCGGCATCCGTTACTCACATTACACCGCCCAGCGGCATCCGTTACTCCCATTACACCGCCCAGCGGCATCCATTACTCACATTAGACCACCCAGCGGAATCAGTTACTCACATTACACTACCCAGCGGCATCCGTTATTTAAATTACACCAACCAGTGGAATCCGTTACTCACATTACACCGCAAAGCGGCATCCATTACTCACATTACACCACCCAGCGGCATCCATTACTTACATTACACCACCCAGCGGCATCCGTTACTCACATTACATTACCCAGCGGCGTCCGATACTCACATTACACCACCCAGCGGCATCCGTTACTCCCATTACACCACCCAGCGGCATCCGTTACTCCCATTACACCACCCAGCGGCATCCTTTACTCCCATTACACCACCCAGCGGCATCCGATACTCACATTACACCACACAGTGGCATCCGTTACTCAAATTACACCACTCAGCGGCATCCGTTACTCCCATTACACCACCCAGCGGCATCCGATACTCACATTACACCACCCAGCGGCATCCGTTACTCAAATTACACCACCCAGCGGCATCCGTTACTCCCATTACACCACCCAGCGGCATCCTTTACTCCCATTACACCGCCCAGCGGCAACTATTACTCACATTACACCACCCCGTGGCATCTGTTACTCAAATTACACCACCCAGCGGCATCCATTACTCCCATTACACCCCCCAGCGGCATCCGATACTCACATTACACCATCCAGCGGCATCCGTTACTCAAATTATACCACCCAGCAGCATCCGTTACTCCCATTACACCACCCAGCGGCATCCTTTACTCCCATTACACCGCCCAGCGGCATCCATTACTCACATTACACCACCCCGTGGCATCCGTTACTCAAATTACACCACCCAGCGGCATCCATTACTTCCATTACACCGCCCAGCGGCATCCATTACTCCCATTATACCGCCTAGCGGCATCCGATACTCACATTACACCCCCCAGCGGCATCCGTTACTCACATTACACCGCCCTTCGGCATCCGTTACTCACATTACACCGCCCAGCGGCATCCATTACTCACATTACATCACCCAGCAGCATCCGTTAGTCACTTCACACCGCCCAGCGGCATCCGTTACTCACATTACACCACCCAGCGGCATCCATTACTCCCATTACACCACCCAGCGGCATCCATTACTCCCATTAAACCCCCCAGCGGCATCCGATACTCACATTACACCACCCAGCGACATCCGTTACTCAAATTACACCACCCAGCGGCACCCGTCCTACATTACACCACTCAGCGGCATCCGATACTCACATTACATCACCCAGCGGCATCCGTTACTCCCATTATACTACCCAGTGGCATCCGTTACTCCCATTACACCACCCAGCGGCATCCATTACTCACATTACACCTCCCAGCGGAATCCGTTACTCACATTACACCACCCAGCGGCATCCTTTACTCACATTACACCACCCAGCGGCATCCGTTACTCACATTACACCACCCAGCGGTATCCGATACTCACATTACACCACCCAGTGGCATCCGTTACTTCCATTACACCACCCAGCGGCATCCGTTACTCCCATTACACCACCCAGCGGCATCCGATACTCACATTACATCACCCAGCGGCATCCGATACTCACATTACACCACCCAGCAGCATCCATTACTCCCATTAAACCACCCAGCGGCATCCGTTACTCACATTACACCTCCCAGCGGCATTCGTTACTCACATTACACCACTTAGCGGTATCCGATCCTCACATTACACCACCCAGAGGCATCCATTACTCACATTACACCACCCCGTGGCATCCGTTACTCAAATTACACCACCCAGCGGCCTCCATTACTCCCATTATACCGCCCAGCGGCATCCGATACTCACATTACACCCCCCAGCGACATCCGTTACTCACATTGCACCCTCCAGCGGCATCCGTTACTCACATTACACCGCCCAGCGGCATCCGTTACTCACATTACACCGCCCAGCGGCATCCGTTACTCACATTACACCCCCCAGCGGCATCCGTTACTCACATTACACCGCCCAGCGGCATCCGTTACTCACATTACACCACCCTGCGGCATCCGTTACTCCCATTACACCACCCAGTGGCATCCATTACTCCCATTACACCCCCAAGCGGCATCCAATACTCACATTACACCACCCAGCGGCATCCGTTACTCAAATTACACCACCCAGCGGCATCCGTTTCTCACATTACACCACCCAGCGGCATGCGATACTCACATTACACCACCCAGCGGCATCCGTTACTCCCATTACACCACCCAGTGGCATCCGTTACTCCCATTACACCACCCAGCGGCATCCATTACTCACATTACACCACCCAGCGGAATCCGTTACTCACATTACACCACCCAGCGGCATCCGTTATTTAAATTACACCAACCAGCGGAATCCGTTACTCACATTACACCACCCAGCGGCATCCGTTACTCAAATTACACCACCCAGCGGCATCCATTACTCCCATTACACCCCCCAGCGGCATCCGATACTCACATTACACCACCCAGCGGCATCCGTTACTCAAATTACACCACCCAGCGGCATCCGTTACTCCCATTACACCACCCAGCGGCATCCTTTACTCCCATTACACCGACCAGCGGCATCCATTACTCACATTACACCACCCCGTGGCATCCGTTACTCAAATTACACCACCCAGCGGCATCCATTACTCCCATTACACCGCCCAGCGGCATCCATTACTCCCACTACACCGCCCAGCGGCATCTGATACTCACATTACACCCCCCAGCGGCATCCGTTATTCACATTACTCCCCCCAGCGGCATCCGTTACTCACATTACACCGCCCAGCGGCATCCGTTACTCACATTACACCGCCCAGCGGCATCCGTTACTCACATTACACCCCCCAGCGGCATCCGTTACTCACATTACACCGCCCAGCGGCATCCGTTACTCACATTACACCCCCCAGCGGCATCCGTTACTCACACTGCACCCCCTAGCGGCATCCGTTACTCACATTACACCCCCCAGCGGCATCCGTTACTCACATTACACCGCCCAGCGGCATCCGTTACTCACATTACACCGCCCAGCGGCATCCGTTACTCCCATTACACCGCCCAGCGGCATCCATTACTCACATTAGACCACCCAGCGGAATCCGTTACTCACATTACACTACCCAGCGGCATCCGTTATTTAAATTACACCAACCAGTGGAATCCGTTACTCACATTACACCGCAAAGCGGCATCCATTACTCACATTACACCACCCAGCGGCATCCATTACTTACATTACACCACCCAGCGGCATCCGTTACTCCCATTACACCACCCAGCGGCATCCGTTACTCCCATTACACCACCCAGCGGCATCTTTTACTCCCATTACACCACCCAGCGGCATCCGATACTCACATTACACCACACAGTGGCATCCGTTACTCAAATTACACCACTCAGCGGCATCCGTTACTCCCATTACACCACCCAGCGGCATCCGATACTCACATTACACCACCCAGCGGCATCCGTTACTCAAATTACACCACCCAGCGGCATCCGTTACTCCCATTACACCACCCAGCGGCATCCTTTACTCCCATTACACCGCCCAGCGGCAACCATTACTCACATTACACCACACCGTGGCATCCGTTACTCAAATTACACCACCCAGCGGCATCCATTACTCCCATTACACCCCCCAGCGGCATCCGATACTCACATTACACCATCCAGCGGCATCCGTTACTCAAATTATACCACCCAGCAGCATCCGTTACTCCCATTACACCACCCAGCGGCATCCTTTACTCCCATTACACCGCCCAGCGGCATCCATTACTCACATTACACCACCCCGTGGCATCCGTTACTCAAATTACACCACCCAGCGGCATCCATTACTTCCATTACACCGCCCAGCGGCATCCATTACTCCCATTATACCGCCTAGCGGCATCCGATACTCACATTACACCCCCCAGCGGTATCCGTTACTCACATTACACCGCCCTTCGGCATCCGTTACTCACATTACACCGCCCAGCGGCATCCATTACTCACATTACATCACCCAGCAGCATCCGTTAGTCACTTCACACCGCCCAGCGGCATCCGTTACTCACATTACACCACCCAGCGGCATCCATTACTCCCATTACACCACCCAGCGGCATCCATTACTCCCATTAAACCCCCCAGCGGCATCCGATACTCACATTACACCACCCAGCGACATCCGTTACTCAAATTACACCACCCAGCGGCACCCGTCCTTCATTACACCACTCAGCGGCATCCGATACTCACATTACATCACCCAGCGGCATCCGTTACTCCCATTATACTACCCAGTGGCATCCGTTACTCCCATTACACCACCCAGCGGCATCCATTACTCACATTACACCTCCCAGCGGAATCCGTTACTCACATTACACCACCCAGCGGCATCCTTTACTCACATTACACCACCCAGCGGCATCCGTTACTCACATTACACCACCCAGCGGTATCCGATACTCACATTACACCACCCAGCGGCATCCGTTACTTCCATTACACCACCCTGCGGCATCCGTTACTCCCATTACACCACCCAGCGGCATCCGATACTCACATTACATCACCCAGCGGCATCCGATACTCACATTACACCACCCAGCAGCATCCATTACTCCCATTAAACCACCCAGCGGCATCCGTTACTCACATTACACCTCCCAGCGGCATTCGTTACTCACATTACACCACTTAGCGGTATCCGATCCTCACATTACACCACCCAGAGGCATCCATTACTCACATTACACCACCCCGTGGCATCCGTTACTCAAATTACACCACCCAGCGGCATCCATTACTCCCATTATACCGCCCAGCGGCATCCGATACTCACATTACACCCCCCAGCGACATCCGTTACTCACATTGCACCCTCCAGCGGCATCCGTTACTCACATTACACCCCCCAGCGGCATCCGTTACTCACATTACACCGCCCAGCGGCATCCGTTACTCACATTACACCACCCTGCGGCATCCGTTACTCCCATTACACCACCCAGTGGCATCCATTACTCCCATTACACCCCCAAGCGGCATCCAATACTCACATTACACCACCCAGCGGCATCCGTTACTCAAATTACACCACCCAGCGGCATCCGTTTCTCACATTACACCACCCAGCGGCATACGATACTCACATTACACCACCCAGCGGCATCCGTTACTCCCATTACACCACCCAGTGGCATCCGTTACTCCCATTACACCACCCAGCGGCATCCATTACTCACATTACACCACCCAGCGGAATCCGTTACTCACATTACACCACCCAGCGGCATCCGTTATTTAAATTACACCAACCAGCGGAATCCGTTACTCACATTACACCACCCAGCGGCATCCGTTACTCAAATTACACCACCCAGCGGCATCCATTACTCCCATTACACCCCCCAGCGGCATCCGATACTCACATTACACCACCCAGCGGCATCCGTTACTCAAATTACACCACCCAGCGGCATCCGTTACTCCCATTACACCACCCAGCGGCATCCTTTACTCCCATTACACTGACCAGCGGCATCCATTACTCACATTACACCACCCCGTGGCATCCGTTACTCAAATTACACCACCCAGCGGCATCCATTACTCCCATTACACCGCCCAGCGGCATCCATTACTCCCACTACACCGCCCAGCGGCATCTGATACTCACATTACACCCCCCAGCGGCATCCGTTATTCACATTACACCCCCCAGCGGCATCCGTTACTCACATTACACCGCCCAGCGGCATCCGTTACTCACATTACACCGCCCAGCGGCATCCGTTACTCACATTACACCCCCCAGCGGCATCCGTTTCTCACATTACACCGCCCAGCGGCATCCGTTACTCACATTACACCCCCCAGCGGCATCCGTTACTCACACTGCACCCCCTAGCGGCATCCGTTACTCACATTACACCCCCCAGCGGCATCCGTTACTCACATTACACCGCCCAGCGGCATCCGTTACTCCCATTACACCGCCAAGCGGCATCCATTACTCACATTAGACCACCCAGCGGAATCCGTTACTCACATTACACTACCCAGCGGCATCCGTTATTTAAATTACACCAACCAGTGGAATCCGTTACTCACATTACACCGCAAAGCGGCATCCATTACTCACATTACACCACCCAGCGGCATCCATTACTTACATTACACCACCCAGCGGCATCCGTTACTCACATTACATTACCCAGCGGCGTCCGATACTCACATTACACCACCCAGCGGCATCCGTTACTCCCATTACACCACCCAGCGGCATCCGTTACTCCCATTACACCACCCAGCGGCATCCTTTACTCCCATTACACCACCCAGCGGCATCCGATACTCACATTACACCACACAGTGGCATCCGTTACTCAAATTACACCACTCAGCGGCATCCGTTACTCCCATTACACCACCCAGCGGCATCCGATACTCACATTACACCACCCAGCGGCATCCGTTACTCAAATTACACCACCCAGCGGCATCCGTTACTCCCATTACACCACCCAGCGGCATCCTTTACTCCCATTACACCGCCCAGCGGCAACCATTACTCACATTACACCACCCCGTGGCATCCGTTATTCAAATTACACCACCCAGCGGCATCCATTACTCCCATTACACCCCCCAGCGGCATCCGATACTCACATTACACCACTCAGCGGCATCCGTTACTCAAATTATACCACCCAGCAGCATCCGTTACTCCCATTACACCACCCAGCGGCATCCTTTACTCCCATTACACCGCCCAGCGGCATCCATTACTCACATTACACCACCCCGTGGCATCCGTTACTCAAATTACACCACCCAGCGGCATCCATTACTTCCATTACACCGCCCAGCGGCATCCATTACTCCCATTATACCGCCTAGCAGCATCCGATACTCACATTACACCCCCCAGCGGCATCCGTTACTCACATTACACCGCCCTTCGGCATCCGTTACTCACATTACACCACCCAGCGGCATCCATTACTCACATTACATCACCCAGCAGCATCCGTTAGTCACTTCACACCGCCCAGCGGCATCCGTTACTCACATTACACCACCCAGCGGCATCCATTACTCCCATTACACCACCCAGCGGCATCCATTACTCCCATTAAACCCCCCAGCGGCATCCGATACTCACATTACACCACCCAGCGACATCCGTTACTCAAATTACACCACCCAGCGGCACCCGTCCTACATTACACCACTCAGCGGCATCCGATACTCACATTACATCACCCAGCGGCATCCGTTACTCCCATTATACTACCCAGTGGCATCCGTTACTCCCATTACACCACCCAGCGGCATCCATTACTCACATTACACCTCCCAGCGGAATCCGTTACTCACATTACACCACCCAGCGGCATCCTTTACTCACATTACACCACCCAGCGGCATCCGTTACTCACATTACACCACCCAGCGGTATCCGATACTCACATTACACCACCCAGTGGCATCCGTTTCTCACATTACACCACCCAGCGGCATGCGATACTCACATTACACCACCCAGCGGCATCCGTTACTCCCATTACACCACCCAGTGGCATCCGTTACTCCCATTACACCACCCAGCGGCATCCATTACTCACATTACACCACCCAGCGGAATCCGTTACTCACATTACACCACCCAGCGGCATCCGTTATTTAAATTACACCAACCAGCGGAATCCGTTACTCACATTACACCACCCAGCGGCATCCGTTACTCAAATTACACCACCCAGCGGCATCCATTACTCCCATTACACCCCCCAGCGGCATCCGATACTCACATTACACCACCCAGCGGCATCCGTTACTCAAATTACACCACCCAGCGGCATCCGTTACTCCCATTACACCACCCAGCGGCATCCTTTACTCCCATTACACTGACCAGCGGCATCCATTACTCACATTACACCACCCCGTGGCATCCGTTACTCAAATTACACCACCCAGCGGCATCCATTACTCCCATTACACCGCCCAGCGGCATCCATTACTCCCACTACACCGCCCAGCGGCATCTGATACTCACATTACACCCCCCAGCGGCATCCGTTATTCACATTACACCCCCCAGCGGCATCCGTTACTCACATTACACCGCCCAGCGGCATCCGTTACTCACATTACACCGCCCAGCGGCATCCGTTACTCACATTACACCCCCCAGCGGCATCCGTTTCTCACATTACACCGCCCAGCGGCATCCGTTACTCACATTACACCCCCCAGCGGCATCCGTTACTCACACTGCACCCCCTAGCGGCATCCGTTACTCACATTACACCCCCCAGCGGCATCCGTTACTCACATTACACCGCCCAGCGGCATCCGTTACTCCCATTACACCGCCAAGCGGCATCCATTACTCACATTAGACCACCCAGCGGAATCCGTTACTCACATTACACTACCCAGCGGCATCCGTTATTTAAATTACACCAACCAGTGGAATCCGTTACTCACATTACACCGCAAAGCGGCATCCATTACTCACATTACACCACCCAGCGGCATCCATTACTTACATTACACCACCCAGCGGCATCCGTTACTCACATTACATTACCCAGCGGCGTCCGATACTCACATTACACCACCCAGCGGCATCCGTTACTCCCATTACACCACCCAGCGGCATCCGTTACTCCCATTACACCACCCAGCGGCATCCTTTACTCCCATTACACCACCCAGCGGCATCCTTTACTCCCATTACACCGCCCAGCGGCAACCATTACTCACATTACACCACCCCGTGGCATCCGTTATTCAAATTACACCACCCAGCGGCATCCATTACTCCCATTACACCCCCCAGCGGCATCCGATACTCACATTACACCACTCAGCGGCATCCGTTACTCAAATTATACCACCCAGCAGCATCCGTTACTCCCATTACACCACCCAGCGGCATCCTTTACTCCCATTACACCGCCCAGCGGCATCCATTACTCACATTACACCACCCCGTGGCATCCGTTACTCAAATTACACCACCCAGCGGCATCCATTACTTCCATTACACCGCCCAGCGGCATCCATTACTCCCATTATACCGCCTAGCAGCATCCGATACTCACATTACACCCCCCAGCGGCATCCGTTACTCACATTACACCGCCCTTCGGCATCCGTTACTCACATTACACCACCCAGCGGCATCCATTACTCACATTACATCACCCAGCAGCATCCGTTAGTCACTTCACACCGCCCAGCGGCATCCGTTACTCACATTACACCACCCAGCGGCATCCATTACTCCCATTACACCACCCAGCGGCATCCATTACTCCCATTAAACCCCCCAGCGGCATCCGATACTCACATTACACCACCCAGCGACATCCGTTACTCAAATTACACCACCCAGCGGCACCCGTCCTACATTACACCACTCAGCGGCATCCGATACTCACATTACATCACCCAGCGGCATCCGTTACTCCCATTATACTACCCAGTGGCATCCGTTACTCCCATTACACCACCCAGCGGCATCCATTACTCACATTACACCTCCCAGCGGAATCCGTTACTCACATTACACCACCCAGCGGCATCCTTTACTCACATTACACCACCCAGCGGCATCCGTTACTCACATTACACCACCCAGCGGTATCCGATACTCACATTACACCACCCAGTGGCATCCGTTTCTCACATTACACCACCCAGCGGCATGCGATACTCACATTACACCACCCAGCGGCATCCGTTACTCCCATTACACCACCCAGTGGCATCCGTTACTCCCATTACACCACCCAGCGGCATCCATTACTCACATTACACCACCCAGCGGAATCCGTTACTCACATTACACCACCCAGCGGCATCCGTTATTTAAATTACACCAACCAGCGGAATCCGTTACTCACATTACACCACCCAGCGGCATCCGTTACTCAAATTACACCACCCAGCGGCATCCATTACTCCCATTACACCCCCCAGCGGCATCCGATACTCACATTACACCACCCAGCGGCATCCGTTACTCAAATTACACCACCCAGCGGCATCCGTTACTCCCATTACACCACCCAGCGGCATCCTTTACTCCCATTACACTGACCAGCGGCATCCATTACTCACATTACACCACCCCGTGGCATCCGTTACTCAAATTACACCACCCAGCGGCATCCATTACTCCCATTACACCGCCCAGCGGCATCCATTACTCCCACTACACCGCCCAGCGGCATCTGATACTCACATTACACCCCCCAGCGGCATCCGTTATTCACATTACACCCCCCAGCGGCATCCGTTACTCACATTACACCGCCCAGCGGCATCCGTTACTCACATTACACCGCCCAGCGGCATCCGTTACTCACATTACACCCCCCAGCGGCATCCGTTTCTCACATTACACCGCCCAGCGGCATCCGTTACTCACATTACACCCCCCAGCGGCATCCGTTACTCACACTGCACCCCCTAGCGGCATCCGTTACTCACATTACACCCCCCAGCGGCATCCGTTACTCACATTACACCGCCCAGCGGCATCCGTTACTCCCATTACACCGCCAAGCGGCATCCATTACTCACATTAGACCACCCAGCGGAATCCGTTACTCACATTACACTACCCAGCGGCATCCGTTATTTAAATTACACCAACCAGTGGAATCCGTTACTCACATTACACCGCAAAGCGGCATCCATTACTCACATTACACCACCCAGCGGCATCCATTACTTACATTACACCACCCAGCGGCATCCGTTACTCACATTACATTACCCAGCGGCGTCCGATACTCACATTACACCACCCAGCGGCATCCGTTACTCCCATTACACCACCCAGCGGCATCCGTTACTCCCATTACACCACCCAGCGGCATCCTTTACTCCCATTACACCACCCAGCGGCATCCGATACTCACATTACACCACACAGTGGCATCCGTTACTCAAATTACACCACTCAGCGGCATCCGTTACTCCCATTACACCACCCAGCGGCATCCGATACTCACATTACACCACCCAGCGGCATCCGTTACTCAAATTACACCACCCAGCGGCATCCGTTACTCCCATTACACCACCCAGCGGCATCCTTTACTCCCATTACACCGCCCAGCGGCAACCATTACTCACATTACACCACCCCGTGGCATCCGTTATTCAAATTACACCACCCAGCGGCATCCATTACTCCCATTACACCCCCCAGCGGCATCCGATACTCACATTACACCACTCAGCGGCATCCGTTACTCAAATTATACCACCCAGCAGCATCCGTTACTCCCATTACACCACCCAGCGGCATCCTTTACTCCCATTACACCGCCCAGCGGCATCCATTACTCACATTACACCACCCCGTGGCATCCGTTACTCAAATTACACCACCCAGCGGCATCCATTACTTCCATTACACCGCCCAGCGGCATCCATTACTCCCATTATACCGCCTAGCAGCATCCGATACTCACATTACACCCCCCAGCGGCATCCGTTACTCACATTACACCGCCCTTCGGCATCCGTTACTCACATTACACCACCCAGCGGCATCCATTACTCACATTACATCACCCAGCAGCATCCGTTAGTCACTTCACACCGCCCAGCGGCATCCGTTACTCACATTACACCACCCAGCGGCATCCATTACTCCCATTACACCACCCAGCGGCATCCATTACTCCCATTAAACCCCCCAGCGGCATCCGATACTCACATTACACCACCCAGCGACATCCGTTACTCAAATTACACCACCCAGCGGCACCCGTCCTACATTACACCACTCAGCGGCATCCGATACTCACATTACATCACCCAGCGGCATCCGTTACTCCCATTATACTACCCAGTGGCATCCGTTACTCCCATTACACCACCCAGCGGCATCCATTACTCACATTACACCTCCCAGCGGAATCCGTTACTCACATTACACCACCCAGCGGCATCCTTTACTCACATTACACCACCCAGCGGCATCCGTTACTCACATTACACCACCCAGCGGTATCCGATACTCACATTACACCACCCAGCGGCATCCGTTACTTCCATTACACCACCCAGCGGCATCCGTTACTCCCACTACACCACCCAGCGGCATCCGATACTCACATTACATCACCCAGCGGCATCCGATACTCACATTACACCACCCAGCAGCATCCATTACTCCCATTAAACCACCCAGCGGCATCCGTTACTCACATTACACCTCCCAGCGGCATTCGTTACTCCCATTACACCACTTAGCGGTATCCGATCCTCACATTACACCACCCAGCGGCATCCATTACTCCCATTACACCACCCAGCGGCAACCGTTACTCACATTACACCACCCAGCGGCATCCGTTACTCAAATTACACCACCCAGCGGCATCCGTTACTCCCATTACACCACCCAGCGGCATCCGATACTCACATTACACCACCCAGCGGCATCCGTTATTTAAATTACACCAACCAGCGGAATCCGTTACTCCCATTACACCACCCAGCGGCATCCTTTACTCCCATTAAACCACCCCGTGGCATCCGTTACTCAAATTACACCACCCAGCGGCATCCATTACTCTCATTACACCGCCCAGCGGCATCCATTACTCCCATTACACCACCCAGCGGCATCCGATACTCACATTACACCCCCCAGCGGCATCCGTTACTCACATTACACCCCCCAGCGGCATCCGTTACTCACATTACACCGCCCTGCGGCATCCGTTACTTACATTACACCCCCCACAGGCATCCGTTGCTCACATTACACCGCCTAGCGGCATCCGTTACTAACATTACACCGCCCAGCGGTATCCGTTACTCCCATTACACCGCCCAGCGGCATCCATTACTCACATTAGACCACCCAGCGGAATCCGTTACTCACATTACACCACCCAGCGGCATCCGTTATTTAAATTACACCAACCAGCGGAATCCGTTACTCACATTACACAACCCAGCGGCATCTATTACTCCCATTACACCGCCCAGCGGCATCCATTACTCCCATTACACCGCCCAGCGGCATCCGATACTCACATTACACCCCCCCAGCGGCATCCTTTACTCACATTACACCCCCCAGCGGCATATGTTACTCACATTACACCGCCCAGCGGCATCCGTTACTCACATTACACCGCCCAGCGGCATCCGTTACTCACATTACACTCCCCAGCGGCATCCGTTACTCACATTACACCGCCCAGCGGCATCCGTTACTCACATTACACCCCCCAGCGGCATCCGTTACTCACATTACACCGCCCAGCGGCATCCGTTACTCATATTACACCCCCCAGCGGCATCCGTTACTCACATTACACCGCCCAATGGCATCCGTTACTCACATTACACAGCCCAGCGGCATCCGTTACTCCCATTACACCGCCCAGCGGCATCCATTACTCACATTAGACCACCCAGCGGAATCCGTTACTCACATTACACCACCCAGCGGCATCCGTTATTTAAATTACACCAACCAGCGGAATCCGTTACTCACATTACACCACCCAGCGGTATCCGATACTCACATTACACCACCCAGCGGCATCCGTTACTCCCATTACAGCACCCAGCGGCATCCGTTACTCCCATTACACCACCCAGCGGCATCCTTTACTCCCAGCACACCACCCAGCGGCATCCGATACTCACATTACACCACCCAGCGGCATCCGTTACTCAAATTACACCACCCAGCGGCATCCGTTACTCCCATTACACCACACAGCGGCATCCGATACTCACATTACACCACCCAGCGGCATCCGTTACTCAAATTACACCGCCCAGCGGCATCCATTACTCACATTACACCACCCAGCGGCATCCATTACTTACATTACACCATCCAGCAGCATCCATTACTCACATTACACCACCCAGCGGCATCCATTACTCACATTACACCACCCAGCGGCATCCATTACTCACATTACACCACCCAGCGGCATCCGTTACTCATATTACACCCCCCAGCGGCATCCGTTACTCACATTACACCGCCCAATGGCATCCGTTACTCACATTACACAGCCCAGCAGCATCCGTTACTCACATTACACCACCCAGCGGCATCCATTACTTACATTACACCACCCAGCGGAATCCGTTACTCACATTACTCCACCCAGCGGCATCCGTTATTTAAATTACACCACCCAGCGGCATCCATCACTCACATTACACCACCCAGCAGAATCCGTTACTCACATTACACCACCCAGCGGCATCCGTTACTCCCATTACAGCACCCAGCGGCATCCGTTACTCCCATTACACCACCCAGCGGCATCCTTTACTCCCAGTACACCACCCAGCGGCATCTGATACTCACATTACACCACCCAGCGGCATCCGTTACTCAAATTACACCACCCAGCGGCATCCGTTACTCCCATTACACCACCCAGCGGCATCCGATTTTCACATTACACCACCCAGCGGCATCCGTTACTCAAATTACACCGCCCAGCGGCATCCATTACTCACATTACACCACCCAGCGGCATCCATTACTTACATTACACCATCCAGCGGCATCCATTACTCACATTACACCACCCAGCGGCATCCATTACTCACATTACACCACCCAGCGGCATCCATTACTCACATTACACCACCCAGCGGCATCCATTACTTACATTACACCATCCAGCGGCATCCATTACTCACATTACACCGCCCAGCGGCATCCATTACTCACATTACACCACCCAGCGGCATCCATTACTCACATTACACCACCCAGCGGCATCCATTACTTACATTACACCATCCAGCGGCATCCAATACTCACATTACTCCACCCAGCGGCATCCGTTATTTAAATTACACCACCCAGTGGCATCCATTACTCACATTACACCACCCAGCAGAATCCGTTACTCACATTACACCACCCAGCGGCATCCGTTACTCACATTACACCGATCAGTGGCATCCGTTACTCACATTACACCACCCAGCATTGTCCATTACTCACATTACACTGCCCAGCATTGTCCATTACTCACATTACACCGCCCATTGGCATCCATTACTCACATTACAATGCCCAGCTACACTGCCCAGTGATGACTGTTACTCACATTACACTGCCCAGCATTGTCCATTACGCACATTACACCGCTCAGCGGCATCCGTTACTCACATTACACCACCCAGCATTGTCCGTTACTCACATTACACCACCCAGCATTGTCCGTTACTCACATTACACCACCCAGCATTGTCCGTTACTCACATTACACCACCCAGCATTGTCCGTTACTCACATAACACCGCCCAGCGGTATCCGTTACTCACATTACAGCACACAGCAGTGTCACATTATTTATATTACAGTGCACAGTGCATCACAGCGGCATCCGTTACTCACATTACACCGCCCAGCGGCATCCGTTACTCACATTACACCGCCCAGCGGCATCCGATACTCACATTACACCACCCAGCGGCATCCGTTACTCAAATTACACCACCCAGCGGCATCCGTTACTCCCATTACACCACCCAGCGGCATCCGATACTCAAATTACACCATTCAGCGGCATCCGTTACTCACATTACACCACCCAGCGATATCCGTTACTCCCATTACACCACCCTGCGGCATCCTTTACTCCCATTACACCGCCCAGCGGCATCCATTACTCACATTGCACCACCCCGTGGCATCCGTTACTCAAATTACACCACCCAGCGGCATCCATTACTCCCATTACACCCCCCAGCGGCATCCGATACTCACATTACACCACCCAGCGGTATCTGTTACTCAAATTACACCACCCAGCGGCATCCGTTACTCAAATTACACCACCCAGCGGCATCCGTTACTCCCATTACACCACCCAGCGGCATCCGATACTCAAATTACACCATTCAGCGGCATCCGTTACTCACATTACACCACCCAGCGATATCCGTTACTCCCATTACACCACCCAGCGGCATCCTTTACTCCCATTACACCGCCTAGCGGCATCCATTACTCACATTACACCGCCTAGCGGCATCCATTACTCACATTACACCACCCCGTGGCATCCGTTACTCAAATTACACCACCCAGAGGCATCCATTACTCACATTACACCACCCCGTGGCATCCGTTACTCAAATTACACCACCCAGCGGCATCCATTACTCCCATTATACCGCCCAGCGGCATCCGATACTCACATTACACCCCCCAGCGGCATCCGTTACTCACATTGCACCCTCCAGCGGCATCCGTTACTCACATTACACCGCCCAGCGGCATCCGTTACTCACATTACACCGCCCAGCGGCATCCGTTACTCACATTACACCCCCCAGCGGCATCCGTTACTCACATTACACCACCCTGCGGCATCCGTTACTCCCATTACACCACCCAGTGGCATCCATTACTCCCATTACACCCCCAAGCGGCATCCAATACTCACATTACTCCACCCAGCGGCATCCGTTACTCAAATTACACCACCCAGCGGCATCCGTTTCTCACATTACACCACCCAGCGGCATGCGATACTCACATTACACCACCCAGCGGCATGCGATACTCACATTACACCACCCAGCGGCATCCGTTACTCCCATTACACCACCCAGTGGCATCCGTTACTCCCATTACACCACCCAGCGGCATCCATTACTCACATTACACCACCCAGCGGAATCCGTTACTCACATTACACCACCCAGCGGCATCCGTTATTTAAATTACACCAACCAGCGGAATCCATTACTCCCATTATACCGCCCAGCGGCATCCGATACTCACATTACACCCCCAGCGGCATCCGTTACTCACATTGCACCCTCCAGCGGCATCCGTTACTCACATTACACCGCCCAGCGGCATCCGTTACTCACATTACACCGCCCAGCGGAATCCGTTACTCACATTACACCCCCCAGCGGCATCCGTTACTCACATTACACCACCCTGCGGCATCCGTTACTCCCATTACACCACCCAGTGGCATCCATTACTCCCATTACACCCCCAAGCGGCATCCAATACTCACATTACTCCACCCAGCGGCATCCGTTACTCAAATTACACCACCCAGCGGCATCCGTTTCTCACATTACACCACCCAGCGGCATGCGATACTCACATTACACCACCCAGCGGCATCCGTTACTCCCATTACACCACCCAGTGGCATCCGTTACTCCCATTACACCACCCAGCGGCATCCATTACTCACATTACACCACCCAGCGGAATCCGTTACTCACATTACAACACCCAGCGGCATCCGTTATTTAAATTACACCAACCAGCGGAATCCGTTACTCACATTACACCACCCAGCGGCATCCGTTACTCAAATTACACCACCCAGCGGCATCCATTACTCCCATTACACCCCCCAGCGGCATAGGATACTCACATTACACCACCCAGCGGCATCCGTTACTCAAATTACACCACCCAGCGGCATCCGTTACTCCCATTACACCACCCAGCGGCATCCTTTACTCCCATTACACCGACCAGCGGCATCCATTACTCACATTACACCACCCCGTGGCATCCGTTACTCAAATTACACCACCCAGCGGCATCCATTACTCCCATTACACCGCCCAGCGGCATCCATTACTCCCACTACACCGCCCAGCGGCATCCGATACTCACATTACACCCCCCAGCGGCATTCGTTATTCACATTACACCCCCCAGCGGCATCCGTTACTCACATTACACCGCCCAGCGGCATCCGTTACTCACATTACACCCCCCAGCGGCATCCGTTACTCACATTACACCGCCCAGCGGCATCCGTTACTCACATTACACCACCCTGCGGCATCCGTTACTCCCATTACACCACCCAGTGGCATCCATTAATCCCATTACACCCCCAAGCGGCATCCAATACTCACATTACACCACCCAGCGGCATCCGTTACTCAAATTACACCACCCAGCGGCATCCGTTTCTCACATTACACCACCCAGCGGCATGCGATACTCACATTACACCACCCAGCGGCATCCGTTACTCCCATTACACCACCCAGTGGCATCCGTTACTCCCATTACACCACCCAGCGGCATCCATTACTCACATTACACCACCCAGCGGAATCCGTTACTCACATTACACCACCCAGCGGCATCCGTTATTTAAATTACACCAACCAGCGGAATCCGTTACTCACATTACACCACCCAGCGGCATCCGTTACTCAAATTACACCACCCAGCGGCATCCATTACTCCCATTACACCCCCCAGCGGCATCCGATACTCACATTACACCACCCAGCGGCATCCGTTACTCAAATTACACCACCCAGCGGCATCCGTTACTCCCATTACACCACCCAGCGGCATCCTTTACTCCCATTACACCGACCAGCGGCATCCATTACTCACATTACACCACCCCGTGGCATCCGTTACTCAAATTACACCACCCAGCGGCATCCATTACTCCCATTACACCGCCCAGCGGCATCCATTACTCCCACTACAACGCCCAGCGGCATCCGATACTCACATTAACCCCCCAGCGGCATTCGTTATTCACATTACACCCCCCAGCGGCATCCGTTACTCACATTACACCGCCCAGCGGCATCCGTTACTCACATTACACCGCCCAGCGGCATCCGTTACTCACATTACACCCCCCAGCGGCATCCGTTACTCACATTACACCGCCCAGCGGCATCCGTTACTCACATTACACCCCCCAGCGGCATCCGTTACTCACACTGCACCCCCTAGCGGCATCCGTTACTCACATTACACCCCCCAGCGGCATCCGTTACTCACATTACACCGCCCAGCGGCATCCGTTACTCACATTACACCGCCCAGCGGCATCCGTTACTCCCATTACACCGCCCAGCGGCATCCATTACTCACATTAGACCACCCAGCGGAATCCGTTACTCACATTACACTACCCAGCGGCATCCGTTATTTAAATTACACCAACCAGTGGAATCCGTTACTCACATTACACCGCAAAGCGGCATCCATTACTTACATTACACCACCCAGCGGCATCCGTTACTCACATTACATTACCCAGCGGCATCCGATACTCACATTACACCACCCAGCGGCATCCGTTACTCCCATTACGCCACCCAGCGGCATCCGTTACTCCCATTACACCACCCAGCGGCATCCTTTACTCCCATTACACCACCCAGCGGCATCCGATACTCACATTACACCACACAGTGGCATCCGTTACTGAAATTACACCACTCACCGGCATCCGTTACTCCCATTACACCACCCAGCGGCATCCGATACTCACATTACACCACCCAGCGGCATCCGATACTCACATTACACCACCCAGCGTCATCCTTTACTCCCATTACACCGCCCAGCGGCAACCATTACTCACATTACACCACCCCGTGGCATCCGTTACTCAAATTACACCACCCAGCGGCATCCATTACTCCCATTATACCGCCCAGCGGCATCCGATACTCACATTACACCCCCCAGCGACATCCGTTACTCACATTGCACCCTCCAGCGGCATCCGTTACTCACATTACACCGCCCAGCGGCATCCGTTACTCACATTACACCGCCCAGCGGCATCCGTTACTCACATTACACCCCCCAGCGGCATCCGTTACTCACATTACACCGCCCAGCGGCATCCGTTACTCACATTACACCACCCTGCGGCATCCGTTACTCCCATTACACCACCCAGTGGCATCCATTACTCCCATTACACCCCCAAGCGGCATCCAATACTCACATTACACCACCCAGCGGCATCCGTTACTCAAATTACACCACCCAGCGGCATCCGTTTCTCACATTACACCACCCAGCGGCATGCGATACTCACATTACACCACCCAGCGGCATCCGTTACTCCCATTACACCACCCAGTGGCATCCGTTACTCCCATTACACCACCCAGCGGCATCCATTACTCACATTACACCACCCAGCGGAATCCGTTACTCACATTACACCACCCAGCGGCATCCGTTATTTAAATTACACCAACCAGCGGAATCCGTTACTCACATTACACCACCCAGCGGCATCCGTTACTCAAATTACACCACCCAGCGGCATCCATTACTCCCATTACACCCCCCAGCGGCATCCGATACTCACATTACACCACCCAGCGGCATCCGTTACTCAAATTACACCACCCAGCGGCATCCGTTACTCCCATTACACCACCCAGCGGCATCCTTTACTCCCATTACACCGACCAGCGGCATCCATTACTCACATTACACCACCCCGTGGCATCCGTTACTCAAATTACACCACCCAGCGGCATCCATTACTCCCATTACACCGCCCAGCGGCATCCATTACTCCCACTACACCGCCCAGCGGCATCTGATACTCACATTACACCCCCCAGCGGCATCCGTTATTCACATTACACCCCCCAGCGGCATCCGTTACTCACATTACACCGCCCAGCGGCATCCGTTACTCACATTACACCGCCCAGCGGCATCCGTTACTCACATTACACCCCCCAGCGGCATCCGTTACTCACATTACACCGCCCAGCGGCATCCGTTACTCACATTTCACCCCCCAGCGGCATCCGTTACTCACACTGCACCCCCCAGCGGCATCCGTTACTCACATTACACCGCCCAGCGGCATCCGTTACTCACATTACACCGCCCAGCGGCATCCGTTACTCCCATTACACCGCCCAGCGGCATCCATTACTCACATTAGACCACCCAGCGGAATCCGTTACTCACATTACACTACCCAGCGGCATCCGTTATTTAAATTACACCAACCAGTGGAATCCGTTACTCACATTACACCGCAAAGCGGCATCCATTACTCACATTACACCACCCAGCGGCATCCATTACTTACATTACACCACCCAGCGGCATCCGTTACTCACATTACATTACCCAGCGGCGTCCGATACTCACATTACACCACCCAGCGGCATCCGTTACTCCCATTACACCACCCAGCGGCATCCGTTACTCCCATTACACCACCCAGCGGCATCCTTTACTCCCATTACACCACCCAGCGGCATCCGATACTCACATTACACCACACAGTGGCATCCGTTACTCAAATTACACCACTCAGCGGCATCCGTTACTCCCATTACACCACCCAGCGGCATCCGATACTCACATTACACCACCCAGCGGCATCCGTTACTCAAATTACACTACCCAGCGGCATCCGTTACTCCCATTACACCACCCAGCGGCATCCTTTACTCCCATTACACCGCCCAGCGGCTACCATTACTCACATTACACCACCCCGTGGCATCCGTTATTCAAATTACACCACCCAGCGGCATCCATTACTCCCATTACACCCCCCAGCGGCATCCGATACTCACATTACACCACCCAGCGGCATCCGTTACTCAGATTATACCACCCAGCAGCATCCGTTACTCCCATTACACCACCCAGCGGCATCCTTTACTCCCATTACACCGCCCAGCGGCATCCATTACTCACATTACACCACCCCGTGGCATCCGTTACTCAAATTACACCACCCAGCGGCATCCGATACTCACATTACACCCCCCAGCGGCATCCGTTACTCACATTACACCGCCCTTCGGCATCCGTTACTCACATTACACCGCCCAGCGGCATCCATTACTCACATTACATCACCCAGCAGCATCCGTTAGTCACTTCACACCGCCCAGCGGCATCCGTTACTCACATTACACCACCCAGCGGCATCCATTACTCCCATTACACCACCCAGCGGCATCCATTACTCCCATTAAACCCCCCAGCGGCATCCGATACTCACATTACACCACCCAGCGACATCCGTTACTCAAATTACACCACCCAGCGGCACCCGTCCTACATTACACCACTCAGCGGCATCCGATACTCACATTACATCACCCAGCGGCATCCGTTACTCCCATTATACTACCCAGTGGCATCCGTTACTCCCATTACACCACCCAGCGGCATCCATTACTCACATTACACCTCCCAGCGGAATCCGTTACTCACATTACACCACCCAGCGGCATCCTTTACTCACATTACACCACCCAGCGGCATCCGTTACTCACATTACACCACCCAGCGGTATCCGATACTCACATTACACCACCCAGCGGCATCCGTTACTTCCATTACACCACCCAGCGGCATCCGTTACTCCCATTACACCACCCAGCGGCATCCGATACTCACATTACATCACCCAGCGGCATCCGATACTCACATTACACCACCCAGCAGCATCCATTACTCCCATTAAACCACCCAGCGGCATCCGTTACTCACATTACACCTCCCAGCGGCATTCGTTACTCCCATTACACCACTTAGCGGTATCCGATCCTCACATTACACCACCCAGCGGCATCCATTACTCCCATTACACCACCCAGCGGCAACCGTTACTCACATTACACCACCCAGCGGCATCCGTTACTCAAATTACACCACCCAGCGGCATCCGTTACTCCCATTACACCACCCAGCGGCATCCGATACTCACATTACACCACCCAGCGGCATCCGTTATTTAAATTACACCAACCAGCGGAATCCGTTACTCCCATTACACCACCCAGCGGCATCCTTTACTCCCATTACACCACCCCGTGGCATCCGTTACTCAAATTACACCACCCAGCGGCATCCATTACTCTCATTACACCGCCCAGCGGCATCCATTACTCCCATTACACCACCCAGCGGCATCCGATACTCACATTACACCCCCCAGCGGCATCCGTTACTCACATTACACCCCCCAGCGGCATCCGTTACTCACATTACACCGCCCAGCAGCATCCGTTACTCACATAACACCCCCCAGCGGCATCCGTTACTCACATTACACCGCCCAGCGGCATCCGTTACTCACATTACACCGCCCAGCGGCATCCGTCACTCACATTACACCCCCCAGCGGCATCCGTTACTCACATTACACCGCCCAGCGGCATCCGTTACGCACATTACACCCCCCAGCGGCATCCGTTACTCACATTACACCGCCCTGCGGCATCCGTTACTCACATTACACCCCCCACAGGCATCCGTTGCTCACATTACACCGCCTAGCGGCATCCGTTACAACCATTACACCGCCCAGCGGCATCCGTTACTCCCATTACACCGCCCAGCGGCATCCATTACTCACATTAGACCACCCAGCGGAATCCGTTACTCACATTACACCACCCAGCGGCATCCGTTATTTAAATTACACCAACCAGCGGAATCCGTTACTCACATTACACAACCCAGCGGCATCTATTACTCCCATTACACCGCCCAGCGGCATCCATTACTCCCATTACACCGCCCAGCGGCATCCGATACTCACATTACACCCCCCCAGCGGCATCCTTTACTCACATTACACCCCCCAGCGGCATATGTTACTCACATTACACCGCCCAGCGGCATCCGTTACTCACATTACACCGCCCAGCGGCATCCGTTACTCACATTACACTCCCCAGCGGCATCCGTTACTCACATTACACCGCCCAGCGGCATCCGTTACTCACATTACACCCCCCAGCGGCATCCGTTACTCACATTACACCGCCCAGCGGCATCCGTTACTCATATTACACCCCCCAGCGGAATCCGTTACTCACATTACACCGCCCAATGGCATCCGTTACTCACATTACACAGCCCAGCGGCATCCGTTACTCCCATTACACCGCCCAGCGGCATCCATTACTCACATTAGACCACCCAGCGGAATCCGTTACTCACATTACACCACCCAGCGGCATCCGTTATTTAAATTACACCAACCAGCGGAATCCGTTACTCACATTACACCACCCAGCGGTATCCGATACTCACATTACACCACCCAGCGGCATCCGTTACTCCCATTACAGCACCCAGCGGCATCCGTTACTCCCATTACACCACCCAGCGGCATCCTTTACTCCCAGTACACCACCCAGCGGCATCCGATACTCACATTACACCACCCAGCGGCATCCGTTACTCAAATTACACCACCCAGCGGCATCCGTTACTCCCATTACACCACACAGCGGCATCCGATACTCACATTACACCACCCAGCGGCATCCGTTACTCAAATTACACCGCCCAGCGGCATCCATTACTCACATTACACCACCCAGCGGCATCCATTACTTACATTACACATTCCAGCGGCATCCATTACTCACATTACACCACCCAGCGGCATCCATTACTCACATTACACCACCCAGCGGCATCCTTTACTCCCAGTACACCACCCAGCGGCATCCGATACTCACATTACACCACCCAGCGGCATCCGTTACTCAAATTACACCACCCAGCGGCATCCGTTACTCCCATTACACCACACAGCGGCATCCGTTACTCACATTACACCGCCCAATGGCATCCGTTACTCACATTACACAGCCCAGCAGCATCCGTTACTCACATTACACCACCCAGCGGCATCCATTACTTACATTACACAACCCAGCGGAATCCGTTACTCACATTACTCCACCCAGCGGCATCCGTTATTTAAATTACACCACCCAGCGGCATCCATCACTCACATTACACCACCCAGCAGAATCCGTTACTCACATTACACCACCCAGCGGCATCCGTTACTCCCATTACAGCACCCAGCGGCATCCGTTACTCCCATTACACCACCCAGCGGCATCCTTTACTCCCAGTACACCACCCAGCGGCATCTGATACTCACATGACACCACCCAGCGGCATCCGTTACTCAAATTACACCACCCAGCGGCATCCGTTACTCCCATTACACCACCCAGCGGCATCCGATTTTCACATTACACCACCCAGCGGCATCCGTTACTCAAATTACACCGCCCAGCGGCATCCATTACTCACATTACACCACCCAGCGGCATCCATTACTTACATTACACCATCCAGCGGCATCCATTACTCACATTACACCACCCAGCGGCATCCATTACTCACATTACACCACCCAGCGGCATCCATTACTCACATTACACCACCCAGCGGCATCCATTACTTACATTACACCATCCAGCGGCATCCATTACTCACATTACACCGCCCAGCGGCATCCATTACTCACATTACACCACCCAGCGGCATCCATTACTCACATTACACCACCCAGCGGCATCCATTACTTACATTACACCATCCAGCGGCATCCAATACTCACAATACTCCACCCAGCGGCATCCGTTATTTAAATTACACCACCCAGTGGCATCCATTACTCACATTACACCACCCAGCAGAATCCGTTACTCACATTACACCACCCAGCGGCATCCGTTACTCACATTACACCGATCAGTGGCATCCGTTACTCACATTACACCACCCAGCATTGTCCATTACTCACATTACACTGCCCAGCATTGTCCATTACTCACATTACACCGCCCATTGGCATCCATTACTCACATTACAATGCCCAGCTACACTGCCCAGTGATGACTGTTACTCACATTACACTGCCCAGCATTGTCCATTACGCACATTACACCGCTCAGCGGCATCCGTTACTCACATTACACCACCCAGCATTGTCCGTTACTCACATTACACCACCCAGCATTGTCCGTTACTCACATTACACCACCCAGCATTGTCCGTTACTCACATTACACCACCCAGCATTGTCCGTTACTCACATAACACCGCCCAGCGGTATCCGTTACTCACATTACAGCACACAGCAGTGTCACATTATTTATATTACAGTGCACAGTGCATCACAGCGGCATCCGTTACTCACATTACACCGCCCAGCGGAAACCGTTACTCACATTACACCGCCCAGCGGCATCCGATACTCACATTACACCACCCAGCGGCATCCGTTACTCAAATTACACCACCCAGCGGCATCCGTTACTCCCATTACACCACCCAGCGGCATCCGATACTCAAATTACACCATTCAGCGGCATCCGTTACTCACATTACACCACCCAGCGATATCCGTTACTCCCATTACACCACCCTGCGGCATCCTTTACTCCCATTACACCGCCCAGCGGCATCCATTACTCACATTGCACCACCCCGTGGCATCCGTTACTCAAATTACACCACCCAGCGGCATCCATTACTCCCATTACACCCCCCAGCGGCATCCGATACTCACATTACACCACCCAGCGGTATCTGTTACTCAAATTACACCACCCAGCGGCATCCGTTACTCAAATTACACCACCCAGCGGCATCCGTTACTCCCATTACACCACCCAGCGGCATCCGATACTCAAATTACACCATTCAGCGGCATCCGTTACTCACATTACACCACCCAGCGATATCCGTTACTCCCATTACACCACCCAGCGGCATCCTTTACTCCCATTACACCGCCTAGCGGCATCCATTACTCACATTACACCACCCCGTGGCATCCGTTACTCAAATTACACCACCCAGAGGCATCCATTACTCACATTACACCACCCCGTGGCATCCGTTACTCAAATTACACCACCCAGCGGCATCCATTACTCCCATTATACCGCCCAGCGGCATCCGATACTCACATTACACCCCCCAGCGGCATCCGTTACTCACATTGCACCCTCCAGCGGCATCCGTTACTCACATTACACCGCCCAGCGGCATCCGTTACTCACATTACACCGCCCAGCGGCATCCGTTACTCACATTACACCCCCCAGCGGCATCCGTTACTCACATTACACCACCCTGCGGCATCCGTTACTCCCATTACACCACCCAGTGGCATCCATTACTCCCATTACACCCCCAAGCGGCATCCAATACTCACATTACACCACCCAGCGGCATCCGTTACTCAAATTACACCACCCAGCGGCATCCGTTTCTCACATTACACCACCCAGCGGCATGCGATACTCACATTACACCACCCAGCGGCATCCGTTACTCCCATTACACCACCCAGTGGCATCCGTTACTCCCATTACACCACCCAGCGGCATCCATTACTCACATTACACCGCCCAGCGGAATCCGTTACTCACATTACACCACCCAGCGGCATCCGTTATTTAAATTACACCAACCAGCGGAATCCGTTACTCACATTACACCACCCAGCGGCATCCGTTACTCAAATTACACCACCCAGCGGCATCCATTACTCCCATTACACCCCCCAGCGGCATCCGATACTCACATTACACCACCCAGCGGCATCCGTTACTCAAATTACACCACCCAGCGGCATCCGTTACTCCCATTACACCACCCAGCGGCATCCTTTACTCCCATTACACCGACCAGCGGCATCCATTACTCACATTACACCACCCCGTGGCATCCGTTACTCAAATTACACCACCCAGCGGCATCCATTACTCCCATTACACCGCCCAGCGGCATCCATTACTCCCACTACACCGCCCAGCGGCATCCGATACTCACATTACACCCCCCAGCGGCATTCGTTATTCACATTACACCCCCCAGCGGCATCCGTTACTCACATTACACCGCCCAGCGGCATCCGTTACTCACATTACACCCCCCAGCGGCATCCGTTACTCACATTACACCGCCCAGCGGCATCCGTTACTCACATTACACCACCCTGCGGCATCCGTTACTCCCATTACACCACCCAGTGGCATCCATTAATCCCATTACACCCCCAAGCGGCATCCAATACTCACATTACACCACCCAGCGGCATCCGTTACTCAAATTACACCACCCAGCGGCATCCGTTTCTCACATTACACCACCCAGCGGCATGCGATACTCACATTACACCACCCAGCGGCATCCGTTACTCCCATTACACCACCCAGTGGCATCCGTTACTCCCATTACACCACCCAGCGGCATCCATTACTCACATTACACCACCCAGCGGAATCCGTTACTCACATTACACCACCCAGCGGCATCCGTTATTTAAATTACACCAACCAGCGGAATCCGTTACTCACATTACACCACCCAGCGGCATCCGTTACTCAAATTACACCACCCAGCGGCATCCATTACTCCCATTACACCCCCCAGCGGCATCCGAAACTCACATTACACCACCCAGCGGCATCCGTTACTCAAATTACACCACCCAGCGGCATCCGTTACTCCCATTACACCACCCAGCGGCATCCTTTACTCCCATTACACCGACCAGCGGCATCCATTACTCACATTACACCACCCCGTGGCATCCGTTACTCAAATTACACCACCCAGCGGCATCCATTACTCCCATTACACCGCCCAGCGGCATCCATTACTCCCACTACACCGCCCAGCGGCATCCGATACTCACATTACACCCCCCAGCGGCATTCGTTATTCACATTACACCCCCCAGCGGCATCCGTTACTCACATTACACCGCCCAGCGGCATCCGTTACTCACATTACACCGCCCAGCGGCATCCGTTACTCACATTACACCCCCCAGCGGCATCCGTTACTCACATTACACCACCCAGCGGCATCCGTTACTCACATTACACCCCCCAGCGGCATCCGTTACTCACACTGCACCCCCTAGCGGCATCCGTTACTCACATTACACCCCCCAGCGGCATCCGTTACTCACATTACACCGCCCAGCGGCATCCGTTACTCACATTACACCGCCCAGCGGCATCCGTTACTCCCATTACACCGCCCAGCGGCATCCATTACTCACATTAGACCACCCAGCGGAATCCGTTACTCACATTACACTACCCAGCGGCATCCGTTATTTAAATTACACCAACCAGTGGAATCCGTTACTCACATTACACCGCAAAGCGGCATCCATTACTCACATTACACCACCCAGCGGCATCCATTACTTACATTACACCACCCAGCGGCATCCGTTACTCACATTACATTACCCAGCGGCATCCGATACTCACATTACACCACCCAGCGGCATCCGTTACTCCCATTACGCCACCCAGCGGCATCCGTTACTCCCATTACACCACCCAGCGGCATCCTTTACTCCCATTACACCACCCAGCGGCATCCGATACTCACATTACACCACACAGTGGCATCCGTTACTGAAATTACACCACTCACCGGCATCCGTTACTCCCATTACACCACCCAGCGGCATCCGATACTCACATTACACCACCCAGCGGCATCCGATACTCACATTACACCACCCAGCGTCATCCTTTACTCCCATTACACCGCCCAGCGGCAACCATTACTCACATTACACCACCCCGTGGCATCCGTTACTCAAATTACACCACCCAGCGGCATCCATTACTCCCATTACACCCCCCAGCGGCATCCGATACTCACATTACACCACCCAGCGGCATCCGTTACTCAAATTATACCACCCAGCAGCATCCGTTACTCCCATTACACCACCCAGCGGCATCCTTTACTCCCATTACACCGCCCAGCGGCATCCATTACTCACATTACACCACCCCGTGGCATCCGTTACTCAAATTACACCACCCAGCGGCTTCCATTACTTCCATTACACCGCCCAGCGGCATCCATTACTCCCATTATACCGCCTAGCGGCATCCGATACTCACATTACACCCCCCAGCGGCATCCGTTACTCACATTACACCGCCCTTCGGCATCCGTTACTCACATTACACCGCCCAGCGGCATCCATTACTCACATTACACCCCCCAGCGGCATCCGTTAGTCACATTACACCGCCCAGCGGCATCCGTTACTCACATTACACCACCCAGCGGCATCCGTTACTCCCATTACACCACCCAGCGGCATCCATTACTCCCATTAAACCCCCCAGCGGCATCCGATACTCACATTACACCACCCAGCGGCATCCGTTACTCAAATTACATCACCCAGCGGCATCCGTTACTACATTACACCACTCAGCGGCATCCGATACTCACATTACATCACCCAGCGGCATCCGTTACTCCCATTATACCACCCAGTGGCATCCGTTACTCCCATTACACCACCCAGCGGCATCCATTACTCACATTACACCTCCCAGCGGAATCCGTTACTCACATTACACCACCCAGCGGCATCCTTTACTCACATTACACCACCCAGCGGCAACCGTTACTCACATTACACCAACCAGCGGTATCCGATACTCACATTACACCACCCAGCGGCATCCGTTACTTCCGTTACACCACCAAGCGGCATCCGTTACTCCCATTACACCACCCAGCGGCATCCGATACTCACATTACATCACCCAGCGGCATCCGTTACTCCCATTAAACCACCAAGCGGCATCCGTTACTCACATTACACCTCCCAGCGGCATTCGTTACTCACATTACACCACCCAGCGGTATCCGATCCTCACATTACACCACCCAGCGGCATCCATTACTCCCATTACACCACCCAGCGGCAACCGTTACTCACATTACACCACCCAGCGGCATCCGTTACTCAAATTACACCACCCAGCAGCATCCGTTACTCCCATTACACCACCCAGCGGCATCCGATACTCACATTACACCACCCAGCGGCATCCGTTATTTAAATTACACCAACCAGCGGAATCCGTTACTCCCATTACACCACCCAGCGGCATCCTTTACTCCCATTACACCACCCCGTGGCATCCGTTACTCAAATTACACCACCCAGCGGCATCCATTACTCTCATTACACCGCCCAGCGGCATCCATTACTCCCATTACACCACCCAGCGGCATCCGATACTCACATTACACCCCCCAGCGGCATCCGTTACTCACATTACACCCCCCAGCGGCATCCGTTACTCACATTACACCGCCCAGCGGCATCCGTTACTCACATTACACCCCCCAGCGGCATCCGTTACTCACATTACACCGCCCAGCGGCATCCGTCACTCACATTACACCCCCCAGCGGCATCCGTTACTCACATTACACCGCCCAGCGGCATCCGTTACTCACATTACACCCCCCAGCGGCATCCGTTACTCACATTACACCGCCCTGCGGCATCCGTTACTCACATTACACCCCCCACAGGCATCCGTTGCTCACATTACACCGCCTAGCGGCATCCGTTACTAACATTACACCGCCCAGCGGCATCCGTTACTCCCATTACACCGCCCAGCGGCATCCATTACTCACATTAGACCACCCAGCTGAATCCGTTACTCACATTACACCACCCAGCGGCATCCGTTATTTAAATTACACCAACCAGCGGCATCCGATACTCACATTACACCCCCCCAGCGGCATCCGTTACTCACATTACACCCCCCAGCGGCATATGTTACTCACATTACACCGCCCAGCGGCATCCGTTACTCACATTACACCGCCCAGCGGCATCCGTTACTCACATTACACTCCCCAGCGGCATCCGTTACTCACATTACACCGCCCAGCGGCATCCGTTACTCACATTACACCCCCCAGCGGCATCCGTTACTCACATTACACCGGCCAGCGGCATCCGTTACTCATATTACACCCCCCAGCGGCATCCGTTACTCACATTACACCGCCCAATGGCATCCGTTACTCACATTACACAGCCCAGCGGCATCCGTTACTCCCATTACACCGCCCAGCGGCATCCATTACTCACATTAGACCACCCAGCGGAATCCGTTACTCACATTACACCACCCAGCGGCATCCGTTATTTAAATTACACCAACCAGCGGAATCCGTTACTCACATTACACCACCCAGCGGTATCCGATACTCACATTACACCACCCAGCGGCATCCGTTACTCATATTACACCCCCCAGCGGCATCCGTTACTCACATTACACCGCCCAATGGCATCCGTTACTCACATTACACAGCCCAGCGGCATCCGTTACTCCCATTACACCGCCCAGCGGCATCCATTACTCCCATTACACCACCCAGCGGCATCCGTTACTCACATTACACCGCCCAGCGGCATCCGTTACTCACATTACACCCCCCAGCGGCATCCGTTACTCACATTACACCGCCCAGCGGCATCCGTTACTAAAATTACACCCCCCAGCGGCATCCGTTACTCACATTACACCGCCCAATGGCATCCGTTACTCACATTACACAGCCCAGCAGCATCCGTTACTCCCATTACACCGCCCAGCGGCATCCATTACTCACATTAGACCACCCAGCGGAATCCGTTACTCACATTACACCACCCAGCGGCATCCGTTATTTAAATTACACCAACCAGCGGAATCCGTTACTCACATTACACCACCCAGCGGCATCCGTTACTCCCATTACACCACCCAGCGGCATCCTTTACTCCCATTACACCACCCAGCGGCATCCGATACTCACATTACACCACCCAGCGGCATCCGTTACTCAAATTACACCACCCAGCGGCATCCGTTACTCCCATTACACCACACAGCGGCATCCGATACTCACATTACACCACCCAGCGGCATCCGTAACTCAAATTACACCGCCCAGCGGCATCCATTACTCACATTACACCACCCAGCGGCATCCATTACTTACATTACACCATCCAGCGGCATCCATTACTCACATTACACCACCCAGCGGCATCCATTACTCACATTACACCACCCAGCGGCATCCATTACTCACATTACACCACCCAGCGGCATCCGTTACTCATATTACACCCCCCAGCGGCATCCGTTACTCACATTACACCGCCCAATGGCATCCGTTACTCACATTACACAGCCCAGCAGCATCCGTTACTCACATTACACCACCCAGCGGCATCCATTACTTACATTACACCACCCAGCGGAATCCGTTACTTTCATTACTCCACCCAGCGGCATCCGTTATTTAAATTACACCACCCAGCGGCATCCATCACTCACATTACACCACCCAGCAGAATCCGTTACTCACATTACAGCACCCAGCGGCATCCGTTACTCCCATTACACCACCCAGCGGCATCCTTTACTCCCAGTACACCACCCAGCGGCATCTGATACTCACATTACACCACCCAGCGGCATCCGTTACTCAAATTACACCACCCAGCGGCATCCGTTACTCCCATTACACCACCCAGCGGCATCCGATACTCACATTACACCACCCAGCGGCATCCGTTACTCAAATTACACCGCCCAGCGGCATCCATTACTCACATTACACCACCCAGCGGCATCCATTACTTACATTACACCATCCAGCGGCATCCATTACTCACATTACACCACCCAGCGGCATCCATTACTCACATTACACCACCCAGCGGCATCCATTACTCACATTACACCACCCAGCGGCATCCATTACTTACATTACACCATCCAGCGGCATCCATTACTCACATTACACCGCCCAGCGGCATCCGTTACTCACATTACACCACCCAGCGGCATCCGTTACTCACATTACACCGACCAGTGGCATCCGTTACTCACATTACACCACCCAGCATTGTCCATTACTCACATTACACCGCCCATTGGCATCCATTACTCACATTACAATGCCCAGCTACACTGCCCAGTGATGACTGTTACTCACATTAAACTGCACAGCATTGTCCATTACGCACATTACACCGCTCAGCGGCATCCGTTACTCACATTACACCACCCAGCATTGTCCGTTACTCACATTACACCACCCAGCATTGTCCGTTACTCACATTACACCACCCAGCATTGTCCGTTACTCACATTACACCACCCAGCATTGTCCGTTACTCACATAACACCGCCCAGCGGTATCCGTTACTCACATTACAGCACACAGCAGTGTCACATTATTTATATTACAGTGCACAGTGCATCACAGCGGCATCCATTACTCACATTGCACCGCCCAGCATTGTCGTTTACTCACATTACACCACCCAGCATTGTCTGTTACTCAGATTACACCGCCCAGCATTGTCTGTTACTCACATTACATCGCCCAGCATTGTCTGTTACTCACATTACACCGCCCAGCGGTATCCGTTACTCACATTACAGCACACAGCAGTGTCACATTATTTATATTACAGTGCACAGTGCATCACAGCGGCATCCGTTACTCACATTACACCGCCCAGCGGCATCCGTTACTCACATTACACCGCCCAGCGGCATCCGATACTCACATTACACCACCCAGCGGCATCCGTTACTCAAATTACACCACCCAGCGGCATCCGTTACTCCCATTACACCACCCAGCGGCATCCGATACTCAAATTACACCATTCAGCGGCATCCGTTACTCACATTACACCACCCAGCGATATCCGTTACTCCCATTACACCACCCTGCGGCATCCTTTACTCCCATTACACCGCCCAGCGGCATCCATTACTCACATTGCACCACCCCGTGGCATCCGTTACTCAAATTACACCACCCAGCGGCATCCATTACTCCCATTACACCCCCCAGCGGCATCCGATACTCACATTACACCACCCAGCGGTATCTGTTACTCAAATTACACCACCCAGCGGCATCCGTTACTCAAATTACACCACCCAGCGGCATCCGTTACTCCCATTACACCACCCAGCGGCATCCGATACTCAAATTACACCATTCAGCGGCATCCGTTACTCACATTACACCACCCAGCGATATCCGTTACTCCCATTACACCACCCAGCGGCATCCTTTACTCCCATTACACCGCCTAGCGGCATCCATTACTCACATTACACCACCCCGTGGCATCCGTTACTCAAATTACACCACCCAGAGGCATCCATTACTCACATTACACCACCCCGTGGCATCCGTTACTCAAATTACACCACCCAGCGGCATCCATTACTCCCATTATACCGCCCAGCGGCATCCGATACTCACATTACACCCCCCAGCGGCATCCGTTACTCACATTGCACCCTCCAGCGGCATCCGTTACTCACATTACACCGCCCAGCGGCATCCGTTACTCACATTACACCGCCCAGCGGCATCCGTTACTCACATTACACCCCCCAGCGGCATCCGTTACTCACATTACACCACCCTGCGGCATCCGTTACTCCCATTACACCACCCAGTGGCATCCATTACTCCCATTACACCCCCAAGCGGCATCCAATACTCACATTACACCACCCAGCGGCATCCGTTACTCAAATTACACCACCCAGCGGCATCCGTTTCTCACATTACACCACCCAGCGGCATGCGATACTCACATTACACCACCCAGCGGCATCCGTTACTCCCATTACACCACCCAGTGGCATCCGTTACTCCCATTACACCACCCAGCGGCATCCATTACTCACATTACACCGCCCAGCGGAATCCGTTACTCACATTACACCACCCAGCGGCATCCGTTATTTAAATTACACCAACCAGCGGAATCCGTTACTCACATTACACCACCCAGCGGCATCCGTTACTCAAATTACACCACCCAGCGGCATCCATTACTCCCATTACACCCCCCAGCGGCATCCGATACTCACATTACACCACCCAGCGGCATCCGTTACTCAAATTACACCACCCAGCGGCATCCGTTACTCCCATTACACCACCCAGCGGCATCCTTTACTCCCATTACACCGACCAGCGGCATCCATTACTCACATTACACCACCCCGTGGCATCCGTTACTCAAATTACACCACCCAGCGGCATCCATTACTCCCATTACACCGCCCAGCGGCATCCATTACTCCCACTACACCGCCCAGCGGCATCCGATACTCACATTACACCCCCCAGCGGCATTCGTTATTCACATTACACCCCCCAGCGGCATCCGTTACTCACATTACACCGCCCAGCGGCATCCGTTACTCACATTACACCCCCCAGCGGCATCCGTTACTCACATTACACCGCCCAGCGGCATCCGTTACTCACATTACACCACCCTGCGGCATCCGTTACTCCCATTACACCACCCAGTGGCATCCATTAATCCCATTACACCCCCAAGCGGCATCCAATACTCACATTACACCACCCAGCGGCATCCGTTACTCAAATTACACCACCCAGCGGCATCCGTTTCTCACATTACACCACCCAGCGGCATGCGATACTCACATTACACCACCCAGCGGCATCCGTTACTCCCATTACACCACCCAGTGGCATCCGTTACTCCCATTACACCACCCAGCGGCATCCATTACTCACATTACACCACCCAGCGGAATCCGTTACTCACATTACACCACCCAGCGGCATCCGTTATTTAAATTACACCAACCAGCGGAATCCGTTACTCACATTACACCACCCAGCGGCATCCGTTACTCAAATTACACCACCCAGCGGCATCCATTACTCCCATTACACCCCCCAGCGGCATCCGAAACTCACATTACACCACCCAGCGGCATCCGTTACTCAAATTACACCACCCAGCGGCATCCGTTACTCCCATTACACCACCCAGCGGCATCCTTTACTCCCATTACACCGACCAGCGGCATCCATTACTCACATTACACCACCCCGTGGGATCCGTTACTCAAATTACACCACCCAGCGGCATCCATTACTCCCATTACACCGCCCAGCGGCATCCATTACTCCCACTACACCGCCCAGCGGCATCCGATACTCACATTACACCCCCCAGCGGCATTCGTTATTCACATTACACCCCCCAGCGGCATCCGTTACTCACATTACACCGCCCAGCGGCATCCGTTACTCACATTACACCGCCCAGCGGCATCCGTTACTCACATTACACCCCCCAGCGGCATCCGTTACTCACATTACACCACCCAGCGGCATCCGTTACTCACATTACACCCCCCAGCGGCATCCGTTACTCACACTGCACCCCCTAGCGGCATCCGTTACTCACATTACACCCCCCAGCGGCATCCGTTACTCACATTACACCGCCCAGCGGCATCCGTTACTCACATTACACCGCCCAGCGGCATCCGTTACTCCCATTACACCGCCCAGCGGCATCCATTACTCACATTAGACCACCCAGCGGAATCCGTTACTCACATTACACTACCCAGCGGCATCCGTTATTTAAATTACACCAACCAGTGGAATCCGTTACTCACATTACACCGCAAAGCGGCATCCATTACTCACATTACACCACCCAGCGGCATCCATTACTTACATTACACCACCCAGCGGCATCCGTTACTCACATTACATTACCCAGCGGCATCCGATACTCACATTACACCACCCAGCGGCATCCGTTACTCCCATTACGCCACCCAGCGGCATCCGTTACTCCCATTACACCACCCAGCGGCATCCTTTACTCCCATTACACCACCCAGCGGCATCCGATACTCACATTACACCACACAGTGGCATCCGTTACTGAAATTACACCACTCACCGGCATCCGTTACTCCCATTACACCACCCAGCGGCATCCGATACTCACATTACACCACCCAGCGGCATCCGATACTCACATTACACCACCCAGCGTCATCCTTTACTCCCATTACACCGCCCAGCGGCAACCATTACTCACATTACACCACCCCGTGGCATCCGTTACTCAAATTACACCACCCAGCGGCATCCATTACTCCCATTACACCCCCCAGCGGCATCCGATACTCACATTACACCACCCAGCGGCATCCGTTACTCAAATTATACCACCCAGCAGCATCCGTTACTCCCATTACACCACCCAGCGGCATCCTTTACTCCCATTACACCGCCCAGCGGCATCCATTACTCACATTACACCACCCCGTGGCATCCGTTACTCAAATTACACCACCCAGCGGCTTCCATTACTTCCATTACACCGCCCAGCGGCATCCATTACTCCCATTATACCGCCTAGCGGCATCCGATACTCACATTACACCCCCCAGCGGCATCCGTTACTCACATTACACCGCCCTTCGGCATCCGTTACTCACATTACACCGCCCAGCGGCATCCATTACTCACATTACACCCCCCAGCGGCATCCGTTAGTCACATTACACCGCCCAGCGGCATCCGTTACTCACATTACACCACCCAGCGGCATCCGTTACTCCCATTACACCACCCAGCGGCATCCATTACTCCCATTAAACCCCCCAGCGGCATCCGATACTCACATTACACCACCCAGCGGCATCCGTTACTCAAATTACATCACCCAGCGGCATCCGTTACTACATTACACCACTCAGCGGCATCCGATACTCACATTACATCACCCAGCGGCATCCGTTACTCCCATTATACCACCCAGTGGCATCCGTTACTCCCATTACACCACCCAGCGGCATCCATTACTCACATTACACCTCCCAGCGGAATCCGTTACTCACATTACAGCACCCAGCGGCATCCTTTACTCACATTACACCACCCAGCGGCAACCGTTACTCACATTACACCAACCAGCGGTATCCGATACTCACATTACACCACCCAGCGGCATCCGTTACTTCCGTTACACCACCAAGCGGCATCCGTTACTCCCATTACACCACCCAGCGGCATCCGATACTCACATTACATCACCCAGCGGCATCCGTTACTCCCATTAAACCACCAAGCGGCATCCGTTACTCACATTACACCTCCCAGCGGCATTCGTTACTCACATTACACCACCCAGCGGTATCCGATCCTCACATTACACCACCCAGCGGCATCCATTACTCCCATTACACCACCCAGCGGCAACCGTTACTCACATTACACCACCCAGCGGCATCCGTTACTCAAATTACACCACCCAGCAGCATCCGTTACTCCCATTACACCACCCAGCGGCATCCGATACTCACATTACACCACCCAGCGGCATCCGTTATTTAAATTACACCAACCAGCGGAATCCGTTACTCCCATTACACCACCCAGCGGCATCCTTTACTCCCATTACACCACCCCGTGGCATCCGTTACTCAAATTACACCACCCAGCGGCATCCATTACTCTCATTACACCGCCCAGCGGCATCCATTACTCCCATTACACCACCCAGCGGCATCCGATACTCACATTACACCCCCCAGCGGCATCCGTTACTCACATTACACCCCCCAGCGGCATCCGTTACTCACATTACACCGCCCAGCGGCATCCGTTACTCACATTACACCCCCCAGCGGCATCCGTTACTCACATTACACCGCCCAGCGGCATCCGTCACTCACATTACACCCCCCAGCGGCATCCGTTACTCACATTACACCGCCCAGCGGCATCCGTTACTCACATTACACCCCCCAGCGGCATCCGTTACTCACATTACACCGCCCTGCGGCATCCGTTACTCACATTACACCCCCCACAGGCATCCGTTGCTCACATTACACCGCCTAGCGGCATCCGTTACTAACATTACACCGCCCAGCGGCATCCGTTACTCCCATTACACCGCCCAGCGGCATCCATTACTCACATTAGACCACCCAGCTGAATCCGTTACTCACATTACACCACCCAGCGGCATCCGTTATTTAAATTACACCAACCAGCGGCATCCGATACTCACATTACACCCCCCCAGCGGCATCCGTTACTCACATTACACCCCCCAGCGGCATATGTTACTCACATTACACCGCCCAGCGGCATCCGTTACTCACATTACACCGCCCAGCGGCATCCGTTACTCACATTACACTCCCCAGCGGCATCCGTTACTCACATTACACCGCCCAGCGGCATCCGTTACTCACATTACACCCCCCAGCGGCATCCGTTACTCACATTACACCGGCCAGCGGCATCCGTTACTCATATTACACCCCCCAGCGGCATCCGTTACTCACATTACACCGCCCAATGGCATCCGTTACTCACATTACACAGCCCAGCGGCATCCGTTACTCCCATTACACCGCCCAGCGGCATCCATTACTCACATTAGACCACCCAGCGGAATCCGTTACTCACATTACACCACCCAGCGGCATCCGTTATTTAAATTACACCAACCAGCGGAATCCGTTACTCACATTACACCACCCAGCGGTATCCGATACTCACATTACACCACCCAGCGGCATCCGTTACTCATATTACACCCCCCAGCGGCATCCGTTACTCACATTACACCGTCCAATGGCATCCGTTACTCACATTACACAGCCCAGCGGCATCCGTTACTCCCATTACACCGCCCAGCGGCATCCATTACTCCCATTACACCACCCAGCGGCATCCGTTACTCACATTACACCGCCCAGCGGCATCCGTTACTCACATTACACCCCCCAGCGGCATCCGTTACTCACATTACACCGCCCAGCGGCATCCGTTACTAATATTACACCCCCCAGCGGCATCCGTTACTCACATTACACCGCCCAATGGCATCCGTTACTCACATTACACAGCCCAGCGGCATCCGTTACTCCCATTACACCGCCCAGCGGCATCCATTACTCACATTAGACCACCCAGCGGAATCCGTTACTCACATTACACCACCCAGCGGCATCCGTTATTTAAATTACACCAACCAGCGGAATCTGTTACTCACATTACACCACCCAGCGGTATCCGATACTCACATTACACCACCCAGCGGCATCCGTTACTCCCATTACAGCACACAGCGGCATCCGTTACTCCCATTACACCACCCAGCGGCATCCTTTACTCCCATTACACCACCCAGCGGCATCCGATACTCACATTACACCACCCAGCGGCATCCGTTACTCAAATTACACCACCCAGCGGCATCCGTTACTCCCATTACACCACACAGCGGCATCCGATACTCACATTACACCACCCAGCGGCATCCGTAACTCAAATTACACCGCCCAGCGGCATCCATTACTCACATTACACCACCCAGCGGCATCCATTACTTACATTACACCATCCAGCGGCATCCATTACTCACATTACACCACCCAGCGGCATCCATTACTCACATTACACCACCCAGCGGCATCCATTACTCACATTACACCACCCAGCGGCATCCGTTACTCATATTACACCCCCCAGCGGCATCCGTTACTCACATTACACCGCCCAATGGCATCCGTTACTCACATTACACAGCCCAGCAGCATCCGTTACTCACATTACACCACCCAGCGGCATCCATTACTTACATTACACCACCCAGCGGAATCCGTTACTTTCATTACTCCACCCAGCGGCATCCGTTATTTAAATTACACCACCCAGCGGCATCCATCACTCACATTACACCACCCAGCAGAATCCGTTACTCACATTACAGCACCCAGCGGCATCCGTTACTCCCATTACACCACCCAGCGGCATCCTTTACTCCCAGTACACCACCCAGCGGCATCTGATACTCACATTACACCACCCAGCGGCATCCGTTACTCAAATTACACCACCCAGCGGCATCCGTTACTCCCATTACACCACCCAGCGGCATCCGATACTCACATTACACCACCCAGCGGCATCCGTTACTCAAATTACACCGCCCAGCGGCATCCATTACTCACATTACACCACCCAGCGGCATCCATTACTTACATTACACCATCCAGCGGCATCCATTACTCACATTACACCACCCAGCGGCATCCATTACTCACATTACACCACCCAGCGGCATCCATTACTCACATTACACCACCCAGCGGCATCCATTACTTACATTACACCATCCAGCGGCATCCATTACTCACATTACACCGCCCAGCGGCATCCATTACTCACATTACACCACCCAGCGGCATCCATTACTCACATTACACCACCCAGCGGCATCCATTACTTACATTACACCATCCAGCGGCATCCAATACTCACATTACTCCACCCAGCGGCATCCGTTATTTAAATTACACCACCCAGCGGCATCCATTACTCACATTACACCACCCAGCAGAATCCGTTACTCACATTACACCACCCAGCGGCATCCGTTACTCACATTACACCGACCAGTGGCATCCGTTACTCACATTACACCACCCAGCATTGTCCATTACTCACATTACACCGCCCATTGGCATCCATTACTCACATTACAATGCCCAGCTACACTGCCCAGTGATGACTGTTACTCACATTAAACTGCACAGCATTGTCCATTACGCACATTACACCGCTCAGCGGCATCCGTTACTCACATTACACCACCCAGCATTGTCCGTTACTCACATTACACCACCCAGCATTGTCCGTTACTCACATTACACCACCCAGCATTGTCCGTTACTCACATTACACCACCCAGCATTGTCCGTTACTCACATAACACCGCCCAGCGGTATCCGTTACTCACATTACAGCACACAGCAGTGTCACATTATTTATATTACAGTGCACAGTGCATCACAGCGGCATCCATTACTCACATTGCACCGCCCAGCATTGTCGTTTACTCACATTACACCACCCAGCATTGTCTGTTACTCAGATTACACCGCCCAGCATTGTCTGTTACTCACATTACATCGCCCAGCATTGTCTGTTACTCACATTACACCGCCCAGCATTGTCTGTTACTCACATTACACCACCCAGCATTGTCTGTTACTCACATTACACCAGCCAGCATTGTCTGTTATTCACATTACACCGCCCAGCATTGTCTGTTACTCCCATTACACCATCCAGCATTGTCTGTTACTAAGATTACACCGCCCAGCATTGTCTGTTACTCACATTACATCGCCCAGCATTGTCTGTTACTCACATTGCACCGCCCAGCATTATCTGTTACTCACATTACACCACCCAGCAATGTCTGTTACTCACATAACACCAGCCAGCATTGTCTGTTATTCACATTACACCGCCCAGCATTGTCTGTTACTCAGATTACACCACCCAGCATTGTCTGTTACTCAGATTACACCGCCCAGCATTGTCTGTTACTCACATTACACGACCCAGCATTGACTGTTACTCACATTACACTGCCCAGCATTGTCTGTTACTCACATTACAGCAGCCAGCGGCATCCGTTACTCACATTACACCGCCCAGCGGCATCCGTTACTCACATTACACCGCCCAGCGGCATCCGTTACTCACATTACACCCCCCAGCGGCATCCGTTACTCACATTACACCGCCCAGCGGCATCCGTTACTCACATTACACCCCCCAGCGGCATCCGTTACTCACATTACACCGCCCAGCGGCATCCGTTACTCACATTACACCCCCCAGCGGCATCCGTTACTCACATTACACCGCCAGCGGCATCCGTTACTCACATTACACCGCCCAGCGGCATCCGTTACTCACAATAGACAACCAGCGGAATCCGTTACTCACATTACACCACCCAGCGGAATCCGTTACTCACATTACACCACCCAGCGGCATCCGTTATTTAAATTACACCAACCAGCGGAATCCGTTACTCACATTACACCGCAAAGCGGCATCCGCTACTCACATTACACCCCCCAGCGGCATCCGTTACTCACATTACACCTTCCAGCGGCATCCGTTACTCACATTACACCGCCCAGCGGCATCCATTACTCCCATTACACCGCCCAGCGGCATCCATTACTCACATTAGACCACCCAGCGGAATCCGTTACTCACATTACACCACCCAGCGGCATCCGTTATTTAAATTACACCAACCAGTGGCATTCGTTACTCCCATTACACCGCCCAGCGGCATCCATTACTCACATTACACCACCCCGTGGCATCCGTTACTCAAATTACACCACCCAGAGGCATCCATTACTCCCATTACACTGCCCAGCGGCATCCATTACTCCCACTACACCGCCCAGCGGCATCCGATACTCACATTACACCCCCCAGCGGCATCCGTTACTCACATTACACCGCCCAGCGGCATCCGTCACTCACATTACACCCCCCAGCGGCATCCGTTACTCACATTACACCGCCCAGCGGCATCCGTTACTCACATTACACCCCCCAGCGGCATCCGTTACTCACATTACACCGCCCTGCGGCATCCGTTACTCACATTACACCCCCCACAGGCATCCGTTGCTCACATTACACCGCCTAGCGGCATCCGTTACTAACATTACACCGCCCAGCGGCATCCGTTACTCCCATTACACCGCCCAGCGGCATCCATTACTCACATTAGACCACCCAGCTGAATCCGTTACTCACATTACACCACCCAGCGGCATCCGTTATTTAAATTACACCAACCAGCGGCATCCGATACTCACATTACACCCCCCCAGCGGCATCCGTTACTCACATTACACCCCCCAGCGGCATATGTTACTCACATTACACCGCCCAGCGGCATCCGTTACTCACATTACACCGCCCAGCGGCATCCGTTACTCACATTACACTCCCCAGCGGCATCCGTTACTCACATTACACCGCCCAGCGGCATCCGTTACTCACATTACACCCCCCAGCGGCATCCGTTACTCACATTACACCGGCCAGCGGCATCCGTTACTCATATTACACCCCCCAGCGGCATCCGTTACTCACATTACACCGCCCAATGGCATCCGTTACTCACATTACACAGCCCAGCGGCATCCGTTACTCCCATTACACCGCCCAGCGGCATCCATTACTCACATTAGACCACCCAGCGGAATCCGTTACTCACATTACACCACCCAGCGGCATCCGTTATTTAAATTACACCAACCAGCGGAATCCGTTACTCACATTACACCACCCAGCGGTATCCGATACTCACATTACACCACCCAGCGGCATCCGTTACTCATATTACACCCCCCAGCGGCATCCGTTACTCACATTACACCGTCCAATGGCATCCGTTACTCACATTACACAGCCCAGCGGCATCCGTTACTCCCATTACACCGCCCAGCGGCATCCATTACTCCCATTACACCACCCAGCGGCATCCGTTACTCACATTACACCGCCCAGCGGCATCCGTTACTCACATTACACCCCCCAGCGGCATCCGTTACTCACATTACACCGCCCAGCGGCATCCGTTACTAATATTACACCCCCCAGCGGCATCCGTTACTCACATTACACCGCCCAATGGCATCCGTTACTCACATTACACAGCCCAGCGGCATCCGTTACTCCCATTACACCGCCCAGCGGCATCCATTACTCACATTAGACCACCCAGCGGAATCCGTTACTCACATTACACCACCCAGCGGCATCCGTTATTTAAATTACACCAACCAGCGGAATCTGTTACTCACATTACACCACCCAGCGGTATCCGATACTCACATTACACCACCCAGCGGCATCCGTTACTCCCATTACAGCACACAGCGGCATCCGTTACTCCCATTACACCACCCAGCGGCATCCTTTACTCCCATTACACCACCCAGCGGCATCCGATACTCACATTACACCACCCAGCGGCATCCGTTACTCAAATTACACCACCCAGCGGCATCCGTTACTCCCATTACACCACACAGCGGCATCCGATACTCACATTACACCACCCAGCGGCATCCGTAACTCAAATTACACCGCCCAGCGGCATCCATTACTCACATTACACCACCCAGCGGCATCCATTACTTACATTACACCATCCAGCGGCATCCATTACTCACATTACACCACCCAGCGGCATCCATTACTCACATTACACCACCCAGCGGCATCCATTACTCACATTACACCACCCAGCGGCATCCGTTACTCATATTACACCCCCCAGCGGCATCCGTTACTCACATTACACCGCCCAATGGCATCCGTTACTCACATTACACAGCCCAGCAGCATCCGTTACTCACATTACACCACCCAGCGGCATCCATTACTTACATTACACCACCCAGCGGAATCCGTTACTTTCATTACTCCACCCAGCGGCATCCGTTATTTAAATTACACCACCCAGCGGCATCCATCACTCACATTACACCACCCAGCAGAATCCGTTACTCACATTACAGCACCCAGCGGCATCCGTTACTCCCATTACACCACCCAGCGGCATCCTTTACTCCCAGTACACCACCCAGCGGCATCTGATACTCACATTACACCACCCAGCGGCATCCGTTACTCAAATTACACCACCCAGCGGCATCCGTTACTCCCATTACACCACCCAGCGGCATCCGATACTCACATTACACCACCCAGCGGCATCCGTTACTCAAATTACACCGCCCAGCGGCATCCATTACTCACATTACACCACCCAGCGGCATCCATTACTTACATTACACCATCCAGCGGCATCCATTACTCACATTACACCACCCAGCGGCATCCATTACTCACATTACACCACCCAGCGGCATCCATTACTCACATTACACCACCCAGCGGCATCCATTACTTACATTACACCATCCAGCGGCATCCATTACTCACATTACACCGCCCAGCGGCATCCATTACTCACATTACACCACCCAGCGGCATCCATTACTCACATTACACCACCCAGCGGCATCCATTACTTACATTACACCATCCAGCGGCATCCAATACTCACATTACTCCACCCAGCGGCATCCGTTATTTAAATTACACCACCCAGCGGCATCCATTACTCACATTACACCACCCAGCAGAATCCGTTACTCACATTACACCACCCAGCGGCATCCGTTACTCACATTACACCGACCAGTGGCATCCGTTACTCACATTACACCACCCAGCATTGTCCATTACTCACATTACACCGCCCATTGGCATCCATTACTCACATTACAATGCCCAGCTACACTGCCCAGTGATGACTGTTACTCACATTAAACTGCACAGCATTGTCCATTACGCACATTACACCGCTCAGCGGCATCCGTTACTCACATTACACCACCCAGCATTGTCCGTTACTCACATTACACCACCCAGCATTGTCCGTTACTCACATTACACCACCCAGCATTGTCCGTTACTCACATTACACCACCCAGCATTGTCCGTTACTCACATAACACCGCCCAGCGGTATCCGTTACTCACATTACAGCACACAGCAGTGTCACATTATTTATATTACAGTGCACAGTGCATCACAGCGGCATCCATTACTCACATTGCACCGCCCAGCATTGTCGTTTACTCACATTACACCACCCAGCATTGTCTGTTACTCAGATTACACCGCCCAGCATTGTCTGTTACTCACATTACATCGCCCAGCATTGTCTGTTACTCACATTACACCGCCCAGCATTGTCTGTTACTCACATTACACCACCCAGCATTGTCTGTTACTCACATTACACCAGCCAGCATTGTCTGTTATTCACATTACACCGCCCAGCATTGTCTGTTACTCCCATTACACCATCCAGCATTGTCTGTTACTAAGATTACACCGCCCAGCATTGTCTGTTACTCACATTACATCGCCCAGCATTGTCTGTTACTCACATTGCACCGCCCAGCATTATCTGTTACTCACATTACACCACCCAGCAATGTCTGTTACTCACATAACACCAGCCAGCATTGTCTGTTATTCACATTACACCGCCCAGCATTGTCTGTTACTCAGATTACACCACCCAGCATTGTCTGTTACTCAGATTACACCGCCCAGCATTGTCTGTTACTCACATTACACGACCCAGCATTGACTGTTACTCACATTACACTGCCCAGCATTGTCTGTTACTCACATTACAGCAGCCAGCGGCATCCGTTACTCACATTACACCGCCCAGCGGCATCCGTTACTCACATTACACCGCCCAGCGGCATCCGTTACTCACATTACACCCCCCAGCGGCATCCGTTACTCACATTACACCGCCCAGCGGCATCCGTTACTCACATTACACCCCCCAGCGGCATCCGTTACTCACATTACACCGCCCAGCGGCATCCGTTACTCACATTACACCCCCCAGCGGCATCCGTTACTCACATTACACCGCCAGCGGCATCCGTTACTCACATTACACCGCCCAGCGGCATCCGTTACTCACAATAGACAACCAGCGGAATCCGTTACTCACATTACACCACCCAGCGGAATCCGTTACTCACATTACACCACCCAGCGGCATCCGTTATTTAAATTACACCAACCAGCGGAATCCGTTACTCACATTACACCGCAAAGCGGCATCCGCTACTCACATTACACCCCCCAGCGGCATCCGTTACTCACATTACACCTTCCAGCGGCATCCGTTACTCACATTACACCGCCCAGCGGCATCCATTACTCCCATTACACCGCCCAGCGGCATCCATTACTCACATTAGACCACCCAGCGGAATCCGTTACTCACATTACACCACCCAGCGGCATCCGTTATTTAAATTACACCAACCAGTGGCATTCGTTACTCCCATTACACCGCCCAGCGGCATCCATTACTCACATTACACCACCCCGTGGCATCCGTTACTCAAATTACACCACCCAGAGGCATCCATTACTCCCATTACACTGCCCAGCGGCATCCATTACTCCCACTACACCGCCCAGCGGCATCCGATACTCACATTACACCCCCCAGCGGCATCCGTTACTCACATTACACCCCCCAGCGGCATCCGTTACTCACATTACACCGCCCAGCGGCATCCGTTACTCACATTACACCGCCCAGCGGCATCCATTACTCACATTACACCCCCCAACGGCATCCGTTACTCACATTACACCGCCCAGCCGCATTCCTTACTCACATTACACCCCCCAGCGGCATCCGTTACTCACATTACACCGCCCAGCGGCATCCGTTACTCACATTACACCCCCCAGCGGCATCCGTTACTCACATTACACCACCCAGCGGCATCCGTTACTCACATTACACCCCCTAGTGGCATCCGTTACTCAAATAACACCCCCCAGCGGCATCCGTTACTCACATTACACCGCCCAGCGGCATCCGTTACACACATTACACCTCCCAGCGTCATCCGTTACTCCCATTACACCGCCCAGCGGCATCCATTACTCACATTAGACCACCCAGCGGAATCCGTTACTCACATTACACCACCCAGCGGCATCCGTTATTTAAATTAAACCAACCAGTGGAATCCGTTACTCACATTACACCGCAAAGCGGCATCCATTACTCACATTACACCACCCAGCGGCATCCGTTACTCCCATTACACCACCCAGCGGCATCCGTTACTCCCATTACACCACCCAGCGGCATCCGATACTCCCATTACACCACCCAGCGGCATCCGATACTCACATTACACCACCCAGCTACATCCGATACTCAAATTACACCACCCAGCGGCATCCGTTACTCCCATTACACCACCCAGCGGCATCCAATACTCACATTACACCACCCAGCGGCATCCGTTACTCAAATTACACCACCCAGCGGCATCCGTTACTCCCATTACACCACCCAGCGGCATCCTTTACTCCCATTGCACCGCCCAGCGGCAACCATTACTCACATTACACCACCCCGTGGCATCCGTTACTCCCATTACACCCCACAGCGGCATCCGATACTCACATTACACCACCCAGCGGCATCTGTTACTCAAATTACACCACCAATCAGCATCCGTTACTCCCATTGCACCACCCAGCGGCATGCTTTTACTCCCATTACACCGCCCAGCGGCATCCATTACTCACATTACACCACCCTGTGGCATCCGTTACTCAAATTACACCACCCAGCGGCTTCCATTACACCGCCCAGCGGCATCCATTACTCCCATTATACCGCCCAGCGGCATCCGATACTCACAACACACCCCAGCGGCATCCGTTACTCACATTACACCACCCAGCGGCATCCGTTACTCACATTACACCGCCCAGCGGCATCCATTACTCACATTACACCCCCCAGCGGCATCCGTTACTCACATTACACCGCCCAGCGGCATCCGTTACTCACATTACACCACCCAGCGGCATCCGTTACTCCCATTACACCACCCAGCGGCATCCATTACTCCCATTAAACCCCCCAGCGGCATCCGATACTCACATTACACCACCCAGCGGCATCCGTTATTTAAATTACACCAACCAGCGGAATCCGTTACTCACATTATACCACCCAGCGGCATCCGTTACTCACATTACACCGCCCAGCGGCATCCTTTACTCACATTACACCACCCAGCGGCATCCGTTACTCACAATACACCACCCAGCGGTATCCGATACTCACATTACACCACCCAGCGGCATCCGTTACTCCCATTACACCACCCAGCGGCATCCGTTACTCCCATTACACCACCCAGCGGCATCCTTTACTCCCATTACACCACCCAGCGGCATCCGATACTCACATTACACCACCCAGCGGCATCCGTTACTCAAATTACACCACCCAGCGGCATCCGTTACTCCCATTACACCACCCAGCGGCATCCGATACTCACATTACACCACCCAGCGGCATCCGTTACTCAAATTACACCACCCAGCGGCATCCATTACTCCCATTACACCGCCCAGCGGCATCCATTACTTACATTACACCACCCAGAGGCATCCATTACTTACATTACACGACCCAGCGGCATCCAATACTCACATTACTCCACCCAGCGGCATCCGTTATTTAAATTACACCACCCAGCGGCATCCATTACTCACATTACACCACCCAGCAGAATCCGTTACTCACATTACACCACCCAGCGGCATCCGTTACTTACATTACACCGACCAGTGGCATCCGTTACTCACATTACAAGACCCAGCATTGTCCGTTACTCACATTACACTGCCCAGCATTGTCCATTACTCACATTACACCGCCCATTGGCATCCATTACTCACATTACAATGCCCAGCTACACTGCCCAGTGATGACTGTTACTCACATTACACTGCCCAGCATTGTCCATTACGCACATTACACCGCCCAGCGGCATCCATTACTCCCATTAAACCCCCCAGCGGCATCCGTTACTCACATTACACCACCCAGCATTGTCCATTACTCATATTACACTGCCCAGCATTGTCCATTACTCACATTACACCGCCCAGCGGCATCCGTTACTCACATTACACCACCCAGCATTGTCCGTTACTCACATTACACCACCCAGCATTGTCCGTTACTCACATTACACCACCCAGCATTGTCCGTTACTCACATAACACCGCCCAGCGGCATCCGTTACTCACATTACAGCACACAGCGGTGTCACATTATTTATATTACAGTGCACAGTGCATCACAGCGGCATCCATTACTCACATTGCACCGCCCAGCATTGTCGGTTACTCACATTACACCACCCAGCATTGTCTGTTACTCACATTACACCTCCCAGCATTGTCTGTTACTCACATTACACCAGCCAGCATTGTCTGTTACTCACATTACACCAGCCAGCATTGTCTGTTACTCACATTACACCACCTAGCATTGTCTGTTACTCAGATTACACCGCCCAGCATTGTCTGTTACTCACATTACATCGCCCAGCATTGTCTGTTACTCACATTACACCGCCCAGCATTGTCTGTTACTCACATTACACCAGCCAGCATTGTCTGTTATTCACATTACACCGCCCAGCATTGTCTGTTACTCCCATTACACCACCCAGCATTGTCTGTTACTAAGATTACAATGCCCAGCATAGTCTGTTACTCACATTACATCGCCCAGCATTGTCTGTTACTCACATTACACCGCCCAGCATTGTCTGTTACTCACAATACACCGCCCAGCGGCATCCGTTACTCACATTACACCGCCCAGCGGCATCCGTTACTCACATTACACCCCCCAGCGGCATCCGTTACTCACATTACACCGCCCAGCGGCATCCGTTACTCACATTACACCACCCTGCGGCATCCGTTACTCCCATTACACCACCCAGTGGCATCCATCACTCCCATTACACCCCCCAGCGGCATCCGATACTCACATTACACCACCCAGCGGCATCCGTTACTCAAATTACACCACCCAGCGGCATCCGTTATTTAAATTACACCAACCAGCGGAATCCGTTACTCACATAACACCACCCAGCGGCATCCGTTACTCAAATTACACCACCCAGCGGTATCCATTACTCCCATTACACCCCCTAGCGGCATCCGATACTCACATTACACCACCCAGCGGCATCCGTTACTCAAATTACACCACCCAGCGGCATCCGTTACTCCCATTTCACCACCCAGCGGCATCCTTTACTCCCATTACACCGACCAGCGGCATCCATTACTCACATTACACCACCCCGTGGCATCCGTTACTCAAATTACACCACCCAGCGGCATCCATTACTCCCACTACACCGCCCAGCGGCATCCGATACTCACATTACACCCCCCAGCGGCATCCGTTACTCACATTACACCCCCCCGGCATCCGTTACTCACATTACACCGTCCAGCGGCATCCGTTACTCACATTACACCGCCCAGCGGCATCCGTTACTCTCATTATACCCCCCAGCGGCATCCGTTACTCACATTACACCGCCCAGCGGCATCCGTTACTCACATTACACCGCCCAGCGGCATCCGTTACTCCCATTACACCGCCCAGCGGCATCCATTACTCACATTAGACCACCCAGCGGAATCCGTTACTCACATTACACCACCCAGCGGCATTTGTTATTTAAATTACACCAACCAGTGGAATCCGTTACTCACATTACACCGCAAAGCGGCATCCATTACTCACATTACACCACCCAGCGGCATCCATTACTTACATTACACCACCCAGCGGCATCCGTTACTCACATTACATTACCCAGCGGCATCCGATACTCACATTACACCACCCAGCGGCATCCGTTACTCCCATTACACCACCCAGCGGCATCCGTTACTCCCATTACACCACCCAGCGGCATCCTTTACTCCCATTACACCACCCAGCGGCATCCGATACTCATATTACACCACACAGTGGCATCCGTTACTCAAATTACACCACCCAGCGGCATCCGTTACTCCCATAACACCACCAAGCGGCATCCGATACTCACATTACACCACCCAGCGGCATCCGTTACTCAAATTACACCACCCAGCGGCATCCGTTACTCCCATTACACCACCCAGCGGCATCCTTTACTCCCATTACACCGCCCAGCGGCAACCATTACTCACATTACACCACCCCGTGGCATCCGTTACTCAAATTACACCACCCAGCGGCATCCATTACTCCCATTACACCCCCCAGCGGCATCCGATACTCACATTACACCACCCAGCGGCATCCGTTACTCAAATTAAACCACCCAGCAGCATCCGTGACTCCCATTACACCACCCAGCGGCATCCTTTACTCCCATTACACCGCCCAGCGGCATCCGATACTCACATTACACCCCCCAGCGGCATTCGTTATTCACATTACACCCCCCAGCGGCATCCGTTACTCACATTACACCGCCCAGCGGCATCCGTTACTCACATTACACCCCCCAGCGGCATCCGTTACTCACATTACACCACCCTGCGGCATCCGTTACTCCCATTACACCACCCAGTGGCATCCATTAATCCAATTACACCCCCAAGCGGCATCCAATACTCACATTACACCACCCAGCGGCATCCGTTACTCAAATTACACCACCCAGCGGCATCCGTTTCTCACATTACACCACCCAGCGGCATGCGATACTCACATTACACCACCCAGCGGCATCCGTTACTCCCATTACACCACCCAGTGGCATCCGTTACTCCCATTACACCACCCAGCGGCATCCATTACTCACATTACACCACCCAGCGGAATCCGTTACTCACATTACACCACCCAGCGGCATCCGTTATTTAAATTACACCAACCAGCGGAATCCGTTACTCACATTACACCACCCAGCGGCATCCGTTACTCAAATTACACCACCCAGCGGCATCCATTACTCCCATTACACCCCCCAGCGGCATCCGATACTCACATTACACCACCCAGCGGCATCCGTTACTCAAATTACACCACCCAGCGGCATCCGTTACTCCCATTACACCACCCAGCGGCATCCTTTACTCCCATTACACCGACCAGCGGCATCCATTACTCACATTACACCACCCCGTGGCATCCGTTACTCAAATTACACCACCCAGCGGCATCCATTACTCCCATTACACCGCCCAGCGGCATCCATTACTCCCACTACAACGCCCAGCGGCATCCGATACTCACATTAACCCCCCAGCGGCATTCGTTATTCACATTACACCCCCCAGCGGCATCCGTTACTCACATTACACCGCCCAGCGGCATCCGTTACTCACATTACACCGCCCAGCGGCATCCGTTACTCACATTACACCCCCCAGCGGCATCCGTTACTCACATTACACCGCCCAGCGGCATCCGTTACTCACATTACACCCCCCAGCGGCATCCGTTACTCACACTGCACCCCCTAGCGGCATCCGTTACTCACATTACACCCCCCAGCGGCATCCGTTACTCACATTACACCGCCCAGCGGCATCCGTTACTCACATTACACCACCCAGCGGCATCCGTTACTCCCATTACACCGCCCAGCGGCATCCATTACTCACATTAGACCACCCAGCGGAATCCGTTACTCACATTACACTACCCAGCGGCATCCGTTATTTAAATTACACCAACCAGTGACATCCGTTACTCACATTACACCGCAAAGCGGCATCCATTACTCACATTACACCACCCAGCGGCATCCATTACTTACATTACACCACCCAGCGGCATCCGTTACTCACATTACATTACCCAGCGGCATCCGATACTCACATTACACCACCCAGCGGCATCCGTTACTCCCATTACGCCACCCAGCGGCATCCGTTACTCCCATTACACCACCCAGCGGCATCCTTTACTCCCATTACACCACCCAGCGGCATCCGATACTCACATTACACCACACAGTGGCATCCGTTACTGAAATTACACCACTCACCGGCATCCGTTACTCCCATTACACCACCCAGCGGCATCCGATACTCACATTACACCACCCAGCGGCATCCGATACTCACATTACACCACCCAGCGTCATCCTTTACTCCCATTACACCGCCCAGCGGCAACCATTACTCACATTACACCACCCCGTGGCATCCGTTACTCAAATTACACCACCCAGCGGCATCCATTACTCCCATTATACCGCCCAGCGGCATCCGATACTCACATTACACCCCCCAGCGACATCCGTTACTCACATTGCACCCTCCAGCGGCATCCGTTACTCACATTACACCGCCCAGCGGCATCCGTTACTCACATTACACCGCCCAGCGGCATCCGTTACTCACATTACACCCCCCAGCGGCATCCGTTACTCACATTACACCGCCCAGCGGCATCCGTTACTCACATTACACCACCCTGCGGCATCCGTTACTCCCATTACACCACCCAGTGGCATCCATTACTCCCATTACACCCCCAAGCGGCATCCAATACTCACATTACACCACCCAGCGGCATCCGTTACTCAAATTACACCACCCAGCGGCATCCGTTTCTCACATTACACCACCCAGCGGCATGCGATACTCACATTACACCACCCAGCGGCATCCGTTACTCCCATTACACCACCCAGTGGCATCCGTTACTCCCATTACACCACCCAGCGGCATCCATTACTCACATTACACCACCCAGCGGAATCCGTTACTCACATTACACCACCCAGCGGCAAATGTTATTTAAATTACACCAACCAGCGGAATCCGTTACTCACATTACACCACCCAGCGGCATCCGTTACTCAAATTACACCACCCAGCGGCATCCATTACTCCCATTACACCCCCCAGCGGCATCCGATACTCACATTACACCACCCAGCGGCATCCGTTACTCAAATTACACCACCCAGCGGCATCCGTTACTCCCATTACACCACCCAGCGGCATCCTTTACTCCCATTACACCGACCAGCGGCATCCATTACTCACATTACACCACCCCGTGGCATCCGTTACTCAAATTACACCACCCAGCGGCATCCATTACTCCCATTACACCGCCCAGCGGCATCCATTACTCCCACTACACCGCCCAGCGGCATCTGATACTCACATTACACCCCCCAGCGGCATCCGTTATTCACATTACACCCCCCAGCGGCATCCGTTACTCACATTACACCGCCCAGCGGCATCCGTTACTCACATTACACCGCCCAGCGGCATCCGTTACTCACATTACACCCCCCAGCGGCATCCGTTACTCACATTACACCGCCCAGCGGCATCCGTTACTCACATTACACCCCCCAGCGGCATCCGTTACTCACACTGCACCCCCTAGCGGCATCCGTTACTCACATTACACCCCCCAGCGGCATCCGTTACTCACATTACACCGCCCAGCGGCATCCGTTACTCACATTACACCGCCCAGCGGCATCCGTTACTCCCATTACACCGCCCAGCGGCATCCATTACTCACATTAGACCACCCAGCGGAATCCGTTACTCACATTACACTACCCAGCGGCATCCGTTATTTAAATTACACCAACCAGTGGAATCCGTTACTCACATTACACCGCAAAGCGGCATCCATTACTCACATTACACCACCCAGCGGCATCCATTACTTACATTACACCACCCAGCGGCATCCGTTACTCACATTACATTACCCAGCGGCGTCCGATACTCACATTACACCACCCAGCGGCATCCGTTACTCCCATTACACCACCCAGCGGCATCCGTTACTCCCATTACACCACCCAGCGGCATCCTTTACTCCCATTACACCACCCAGCGGCATCCGATACTCACATTACACCACACAGTGGCATCCGTTACTCAAATTACACCACTCAGCGGCATCCGTTACTCCCATTACACCACCCAGCGGCATCCGATACTCACATTACACCACCCAGCGGCATCCGTTACTCAAATTACACTACCCAGCGGCATCCGTTACTCCCATTACACCACCCAGCGGCATCCTTTACTCCCATTACACCGCCCAGCGGCAACCATTACTCACATTACACCACCCCGTGGCATCCGTTATTCAAATTACACCACCAAGCGGCATCCATTACTCCCATTACACCCCCCAGCGGCATCCGATACTCACATTACACCACCCAGCGGCATCCGTTACTCAAATTATACCACCCAGCAGCATCCGTTACTCCCATTACACCACCCAGCGGCATCCTTTACTCCCATTACACCGCCCAGCGGCATCCATTACTCACATTACACCACCCCGTGGCATCCGTTACTCAAATTACACCACCCAGCGGCATCCATTACTTCCATTACACCGCCCAGCGGCATCCATTACTCCCATTATACCGCCTAGCAGCATCCGATACTCACATTACACCCCCCAGCGGCATCCGTTACTCACATTACACCGCCCAGCGGCATCCATTACTCACATTACATCACCCAGCAGCATCCGTTAGTCACTTCACACCGCCCAGCGGCATCCGTTACTCACATTACACCACCCAGCGGCATCCATTACTCCCATTACACCACCCAGCGGCATCCATTACTCCCATTAAACCCCCCAGCGGCATCCGATACTCACATTACACCACCCAGCGACATCCGTTACTCAAATTACACCACCCAGCGGCACCCGTCCTACATTACACCACTCAGCGGCATCCGATACTCACATTACATCACCCAGCGGCATCCGTTACTCCCATTATACTACCCAGTGGCATCCGTTACTCCCATTACACCACCCAGCGGCATCCATTACTCACATTACACCTCCCAGCGGAATCCGTTACTCACATTACACCACCCAGCGGCATCCTTTACTCACATTACACCACCCAGCGGCATCCGTTACTCACATTACACCACCCAGCGGTATCCGATACTCACATTACACCACCCAGCGGCATCCGTTACTTCCATTACACCACCCAGCGGCATCCGTTACTCCCATTACACCACCCAGCGGCATCCGATACTCACATTACATCACCCAGCGGCATCCGATACTCACATTACACCACCCAGCAGCATCCATTACTCCCATTAAACCACCCAGCGGCATCCGTTACTCACATTACACCTCCCAGCGGCATTCGTTACTCCCATTACACCACTTAGCGGTATCCGATCCTCACATTACACCACCCAGCGGCATCCATTACTCCCATTACACCACCCAGCGGCAACCGTTACTCACATTACACCACCCAGCGGCATCCGTTACTCAAATTACACCACCCAGCGGCATCCGTTACTCCCATTACACCACCCAGCGGCATCCGATACTCACATTACACCACCCAGCGGCATCCGTTATTTAAATTACACCAACCAGCGGAATCCGTTACTCCCATTACACCACCCAGCGGCATCCTTTACTCCCATTACACCACCCCGTGGCATCCGTTACTCAAATTACACCACCCAGCGGCATCCATTACTCTCATTACACCGCCCAGCGGCATCCATTACTCCCATTACACCACCCAGCGGCATCCGATACTCACATTACACCCCCCAGCGGCATCCGTTACTCACATTACACCCCCCAGCGGCATCCGTTACTCACATTACACCGCCCAGCGGCATCCGTTACTCACATTACACCCCCCAGCGGCATCCGTTACTCACATTACACCGCCCAGCGGCATCCGTTACTCACATTACACCGCCCAGCGGCATCCGTCACTCACATTACACCCCCCAGCGGCATCCGTTACTCACATTACACCGCCCAGCGGCATCCGTTACTCACATTACACCCCCCAGCGGCATCCGTTACTCACATTACACCGCCCTGCGGCATCCGTTACTCACATTACACCCCCCACAGGCATCCGTTGCTCACATTACACCGCCTAGCGGCATCCGTTACTAACATTACACCGCCCAGCGGCATCCGTTACTCCCATTACACCGCCCAGCGGCATCCATTACTCACATTAGACCACCCAGCGGAATCCGTTACTCACATTACACCACCCAGCGGCATCCGTTATTTAAATTACACCAACCAGCGGAATCCGTTACTCACATTACACAACCCAGCGGCATCTATTACTCCCATTACACCGCCCAGCGGCATCCATTACTCCCATTACACCGCCCAGCGGCATCCGATACTCACATTACACCCCCCCAGCAGCATCCTTTACTCACATTACACCCCCCAGCGGCATATGTTACTCACATTACACCGCCCAGCGGCATCCGTTACTCACATTACACCGCCCAGCGGCATCCGTTATTCACATTACACTCCCCAGCGGCATCCGTTACTCACATTACACCGCCCAGCGGCATCCGTTACTCACATTACACCCCCCAGCGGCATCCGTTACTCACATTACACCGCCCAGCGGCATCCGTTACTCATATTACACCCCCCAGCGGCATCCGTTACTCACATTACACCGCCCAATGGCATCCGTTACTCACATTACACAGCCCAGCGGCATCCGTTACTCCCATTACACCGCCCAGCGGCATCCATTACTCACATTAGACCACCCAGCGGAATCCGTTACTCACATTACACCACCCAGCGGCATCCGTTATTTAAATTACACCAACCAGCGGAATCCGTTACTCACATTACACCACCCAGCGGTATCCGATACTCACATTACACCACCCAGCGGCATCCGTTACTCCCATTACAGCACCCAGCGGCATCCGTTACTCCCATTACACCACCCAGCGGCATCCTTTACTCCCAGTACACCACCCAGCGGCATCCGATACTCACATTACACCACCCAGCGGCATCCATTACTTACATTACACCATCCAGCGGCATCCATTACTCACATTACACCACCCAGCGGCATCCATTACTCACATTACACCACCCAGCGGCATCCATTACTCACATTACACCACCCAGCGGCATCCGTTACTCATATTACACCCCCCAGCGGCATCCGTTACTCACATTACACCGCCCAATGGCATCCGTTACTCACATTACACAGCCCAGCAGCATCCGTTACTCACATTACACCACCCAGCGGCATCCATTACTTACATTACACAACCCAGCGGAATCCGTTACTCACATTACTCCACCCAGCGGCATCCGTTATTTAAATTACACCACCCAGCGGCATCCATCACTCACATTACACCACCCAGCAGAATCCGTCACTCACATTACACCACCCAGCGGCATCCGTTACTCCCATTACAGCACCCAGCGGCATCCGTTACTCCCATTACACCACCCAGCGGCATCCTTTACTCCCAGTACACCACCCAGCGGCATCTGATACTCACATTACACCATCCAGTGGCATCCGTTACTCAAATTACACCACCCAGCGGCATCCGTTACTCCCATTACACCACCCAGCGGCATCCGATTTTCACATTACACCACCCAGCGGCATCCGTTACTCAAATTACACCGCCCAGCGGCATCCATTACTCACATTACACCACCCAGCGGCATCCATTACTTACATTACACCATCCAGCGGCATCCATTACTCACATTACACCACCCAGCGGCATCCATTACTCACATTACACCACCCAGCGGCATCCATTACTCACATTACACCACCCAGCGGCATCCATTACTTACATTACACCATCCAGCGGCATCCATTACTCACATTACACCGCCCAGCGGCATCCATTACTCACATTACACCACCCAGCCGCATCCATTACTCACATTACACCACCCAGCGGCATCCATTACTTACATTACACCATCCAGCGGCATCCAATACTCACATTACTCCACCCAGCGGCATCCGTTATTTAAATTACACCACCCAGTGGCATCCATTACTCACATTACACCACCCAGCAGAATCCGTTACTCACATTACACCACCCAGCGGCATCCGTTACTCACATTACACCGATCAGTGGCATCCGTTACTCACATTACACCACCCAGCATTGTCCATTACTCACATTACACTGCCCAGCATTGTCCATTACTCACATTACACCGCCCAGTGGCATCCATTACTCACATTACAATGCCCAGCTACACTGCCCAGTGATGACTGTTACTCACATTACACTGCCCAGCATTGTCCATTACGCACATTACACCGCTCAGCGGCATCCGTTACTCACATTACACCACCAAGCATTGTCCGTTACTCACATTACACCACCCAGCATTGTCCGTTACTCACATTACACCACCCAGCATTGTCCGTTACTCACATTACACCACCCAGCATTGTCTGTTACTCACATAACACCGCCCAGCGGTATCCGTTACTCACATTACAGCACACAGCAGTGTCACATTATTTATATTACAGTGCACAGTGCATCACAGCGGCATCCGTTACTCACATTACACCGCCCAGCGGCATCCGTTACTCACATTACACCGCCCAGCGGCATCCGATACTCACATTACACCACCCAGCGGCATCCGTTACTCAAATTACACCACCCAGCGGCATCCGTTACTCCCATTACACCACCCAGCGGCATCCGATACTCAAATTACACCATTCAGCGGCATCCGTTACTCACATTACACCACCCAGCGATATCCGTTACTCCCATTACACCACCCTGCGGCATCCTTTACTCCCATTACACCGCCCAGCGGCATCCATTACTCACATTGCACCACCCCGTGGCATCCGTTACTCAAATTACACCACCCAGCGGCATCCATTACTCCCATTACACCCCCCAGCGGCATCCGATACTCACATTACACCACCCAGCGGTATCTGTTACTCAAATTACACCACCCAGCGGCATCCGTTACTCAAATTACACCACCCAGCGGCATCCGTTACTCCCATTACACCACCCAGCGGCATCCGATACTCAAATTACACCATTCAGCGGCATCCGTTACTCCCATTACACCACCCAGCGGCATCCGATACTCAAATTACACCCCCCAGCGGCATCCGTTACTCACATTACACCACCCTGCGGCATCCGTTACTCCCATTACACCACCCAGTGGCATCCATTACTCCCATTACACCCCCAAGCGGCATCCAATACTCACATTACACCACCCAGCGGCATCCGTTACTCAAATTACACCACCCAGCGGCATCCGTTTCTCACATTACACCACCCAGCGGCATGCGATACTCACATTACACCACCCAGCGGCATCCGTTACTCCCATTACACCACCCAGTGGCATCCGTTACTCCCATTACACCACCCAGCGGCATCCATTACTCACATTACACCGCCCAGCGGAATCCGTTACTCACATTACACCACCCAGCGGCATCCGTTATTTAAATTACACCAACCAGCGGAATCAGTTACTCACATTACACCACCCAGCGGCATCCGTTACTCAAATTACACCACCCAGCGGCATCCATTACTCCCATTACACCCCCCAGCGGCATCCGATACTCACATTACACCACCCAGCGGCATCCGTTACTCAAATTACACCACCCAGCGGCATCCGTTACTCCCATTACACCACCCAGCGGCATCCTTTACTCCCATTACACCGACCAGCGGCATCCATTACTCACATTACACCACCCCGTGGCATCCGTTACTCAAATTACACCACCCAGCGGCATCCATTACTCCCATTACACCGCCCAGCGGCATCCATTACTCCCACTACACCGCCCAGCGGCATCCGATACTCACATTACACCCCCCAGCGGCATTCGTTATTCACATTACACCCCCCAGCGGCATCCGTTACTCACATTACACCGCCCAGCGGCATCCGTTACTCACATTACACCCCCCAGCGGCATCCGTTACTCACATTACACCGCCCAGCGGCATCCGTTACTCACATTACACCACCCTGCGGCATCCGTTACTCCCATTACACCACCCAGTGGCATCCATTAATCCCATTACACCCCCAAGCGGCATCCAATACTCACATTACACCACCCAGCGGCATCCGTTACTCAAATTACACCACCCAGCGGCATCCGTTTCTCACATTACACCACCCAGCGGCATGCGATACTCACATTACACCACCCAGCGGCATCCGTTACTCCCATTACACCACCCAGTGGCATCCGTTACTCCCATTACACCACCCAGCGGCATCCATTACTCACATTACACCACCCAGCGGAATCCGTTACTCACATTACACCACCCAGCAGCATCCGTTATTTAAATTACACCAACCAGCGGAATCCGTTACTCACATTACACCACCCAGCGGCATCCGTTACTCAAATTACACCACCCAGCGGCATCCATTACTCCCATTACACCCCCCAGCGGCATCCGATACTCACATTACACCACCCAGCGGCATCCGTTACTCAAATTACACCACCCAGCGGCATCCGTTACTCCCATTACACCACCCAGCGGCATCCTTTACTCCCATTACACCGACCAGCGGCATCCATTACTCACATTACACCACCCCGTGGCATCCGTTACTCAAATTACACCACCCAGCGGCATCCATTTCTCCCATTACACGGCCCAGCGGCATCCATTACTCCCACTACACCGCCCAGCGGCATCCGATACTCACATTACACCCCCCAGCGGCATTCGTTATTCACATTACACCCCCCAGCGGCATCCGTTACTCACATTACACCGCCCAGCGGCATCCGTTACTCACATTACACCGCCCAGCGGCATCCGTTACTCACATTACACCCCCCAGCGGCATCCGTTACTCACATTACACCGCCCAGCGGCATCCGTTACTCACATTACACCCCCCAGCGGCATCCGTTACTCACACTGCACCCCCTAGCGGCATCCGTTACTCACATTACACCCCCCAGCGGCATCCGTTACTCACATTATACCGCCCAGCGGCATCCGTTACTCACATTACACCGCCCAGCGGCATCCGTTACTCCCATTACACCGCCCAGCGGCATCCATTACTCACATTAGACCACCCAGCGGAATCCGTTACTCACATTACACTACCCAGCGGCATCCGTTATTTAAATTACACCAACCAGTGGAATCCGTTACTCACATTACACCGCAAAGCGACATCCATTACTCACATTACACCACCCAGCGGCATCCATTACTTACATTACACCACCCAGCGGCATCCGTTACTCACATTACATTACCCAGCGGCATCCGATACTCACATTACACCACCCAGCGGCATCCGTTACTCCCATTACGCCACCCAGCGGCATCCTTTACTCCCATTACACCACCCAGCGGCATCCGATACTCGCATTACACCACACAGTGGCATCCGTTACTGAAATTACACCACTCACCGGCATCCGTTACTCCCATTACACCACCCAGCGGCATCCGATACTCACATTACACCACCCAGCGGCATCCGATACTCACATTACACCACCCAGCGTCATCCTTTACTCCCATTACACCGCCCAGCGGCAACCATTACTCACATTACACCACCCCGTGGCATCCGTTACTCAAATTACACCACCCAGCGGCATCCATTACTCCCATTACACCCCCCAGCGGCATCCGATACTCACATTACACCACCCAGCGGCATCCGTTACTCAAATTATACCACCCAGCAGCATCCGTTACTCCCATTACACCACCCAGCGGCATCCTTTACTCCCATTACACCGCCCAGCGGCATCCATTACTCACATTACACCACCCCGTGGCATCCGTTACTCAAATTACACCACCCAGCGGCTTCCATTACTTCCATTACACCGCCCAGCGGCATCCATTACTCCCATTATACCGCCTAGCGGCATCCGATACTCACATTACACCCCCCAGCGGCATCCGTTACTCACATTACACCGCCCTTCGGCATCCGTTACTCACATTACACCGCCCAGCGGCATCCATTACTCACATTACACCCCCAGCGGCATCCGTTAGTCACATTACACCGCCCAGCGGCATCCGTTACTCACATTACACCACCCAGCGGCATCCGTTACTCCCATTACACCACCCAGCGGCATCCATTACTCCCATTAAACCCCCCAGCGGCATCCGATACTCACATTACACCACCCAGCGGCATCCGTTACTCAAATTACACCACCCAGCGGCATCCGTTACTACATTACACCACTCAGCGGCATCCGATACTCACATTACATCACCCAGCGGCATCCGTTACTCCCATTATACCACCCAGTGGCATCCGTTACTCCCATTACACCACCCAGCGGCATCCATTACTCACATTACACCTCCCAGCGGAATCCGTTACTCACATTACACCACCCAGCGGCATCCTTTACTCACATTACACCACCCAGCGGCAACCGTTACTCACATTACACCAACCAGCGGTATCCGATACTCACATTACACCACCCAGCGGCATCCGTTACTTCCGTTACACCACCAAGCGGCATCCGTTACTCCCATTACACCACCCAGCGGCATCCGATACTCACATTACATCACCCAGCGGCATCCGTTACTCCCATTAAACCACCAAGCGGCATCCGTTACTCACATTACACCTCCCAGCGGCATTCGTTACTCACATTACACCACCCAGCGGTATCCGATCCTCACATTACACCACCCAGCGGCATCCATTACTCCCATTACATCACCCAGCGGCAACCGTTACTCACATTACACCACCCAGCGGCATCCGTTACTCAAATTACACCACCCAGCAGCATCCGTTACTCCCATTACACCACCCATCGGCATCCGATACTCACATTACACCACCCAGCGGCATCCGTTATTTAAATTACACCAACCAGCGGAATCCGTTACTCCCATTACACCACCCAGCGGCATCCTTTACTCCCATTACACCACCCCGTGGCATCCGTTACTCAAATTACACCACCCAGCGGCATCCATTACTCTCATTACACCGCCCAGCGGCATCCATTACTCCCATTACACCACCCAGCGGCATCCGATACTCACATTACACCCCCCAGCGGCATCCGTTACTCACATTACACCCCCCAGCGGCATCCGTTACTCACATTACACCGCCCAGCGGCATCCGTTACTCACATTACACCCCCCAGCGGCATCCGTTACTCACATTACACCGCCCAGCGGCATCCGTCACTCACATTACACCCCCCAGCGGCATCCGTTACTCACATTACACCGCCCAGCGGCATCCGTTACTCACATTACACCCCCCAGCGGCATCCGTTACTCACATTACACCGCCCTGCGGCATCCGTTACTCACATTACACCCCCCACAGGCATCCGTTGCTCACATTACACCGCCTAGCGGCATCCGTTACTAACATTACACCGCCCAGCGGCATCCGTTACTCCCATTACACCGCCCAGCGGCATCCATTACTCACATTAGACCACCCAGCTGAATCCGTTACTCACATTACACCACCCAGCGGCATCCGTTATTTAAATTACACCAACCAGCGGCATCCGATACTCACATTACACTCCCCCAGCGGCATCCGTTACTCACATTACACCCCCCAGCGGCATATGTTACTCACATTACACCGCCCAGCGGCATCCGTTACTCACATTACACCGCCCAGCGGCATCCGTTACTCACATTACACTCCCCAGCGGCATCCGTTACTCACATTACACCGCCCAGCGGCATCCGTTACTCACATTACACCCCCCAGCGGCATCCGTTACTCACATTACACCGCCCAGCTGCATCCGTTACTCATATTACACCCCCCAGCGGCATCCGTTACTCACATTACACCGCCCAATGGCATCCGTTACTCACATTACACAGCCCAGCGGCATCCGTTACTCCCATTACACCGCCCAGCGGCATCCATTACTCACATTAGACCACCCAGCGGAATCCGTTACTCACATTACACCACCCAGCGGCATCCGTTACTCACATTACACCCCCCAGCGGCATCCGTTACTCACATTACACCGCCCAGCGGCATCCGTTACTAATATTACACCCCCCAGCGGCATCCGTTACTCACATTACACCGCCCAATAGCATCCGTTACTCACATTACACAGCCCAGCGGCATCCGTTACTCCCATTACACCGCCCAGCGGCATCCATTACTCACATTAGACCACCCAGCGGAATCCGTTACTCACATTACACCACCCAGCGGCATCCGTTATTTAAATTACACCAACCAGCGGAATCCGTTACTCACATTACACCACCCAGCGGTATCCGATACTCACATTACACCACCCAGCGGCATCCGTTACTCATATTACACCCCCCAGCGGCATCCGTTACTCACATTACACCGCCCAATGGCATCCGTTACTCACATTACACAGCCCAGCGGCATCCGTTACTCCCATTACACCGCCCAGCGGCATCCATTACTCCCATTACACCACCCAGCGGCATCCGTTACTCACATTACACCGCCCAGCGGCATCCGTTACTCACATTACACCCCCTAGCGGCATCCGTTACTCACATTACACCGCCCAGCGGCATCCGTTACTAATATTACACCCCCCCAGCGGCATCCGTTACTCACATTACACCGCCCAATGGCATCCGTTACTCACATTACACAGCCCAGCGGCATCCGTTACTCCCATTACACCGCCCAGCGGCATCCATTACTCACATTAGACCACCCAGCGGAATCCGTTACTCACATTACACCACCCAGCGGCATCCGTTATTTAAATTACACTAACCAGCGGAATCCGTTACTCACATTACACCACCCAGCGGTATCCGATACTCACATTACACCACCCAGCGGCATCCGTTACTCCCATTACAGCACACAGCGGCATCCGTTACTCCCATTACACCACCCAGCGGCATCCTTTACTCCCATTACACCACCCAGCGGCATCCGATACTCACATTACACCACCCAGCGGCATCCGTTACTCAAATTACACCACCCAGCGGCATCCGTTACTCCCATTACACCACACAGCGGCATCCGATACTCACATTACACCACCCAGCGGCATCCGTAACTCAAATTACACCGCCCAGCGGCATCCATTACTCACATTACACCACCCAGCGGCATCCATTACTTACATTACACCATCCAGCGGCATCCATTACTCACATTACACCACCCAGCGGCATCCATTACTCACATTACACCACCCAGCGGCATCCATTACTCACATTACACCACCCAGCGGCATCCATTACTCATATTACACCCCCCAGCGGCATCCGTTACTCACATTACACCGCCCAATGGCATCCGTTACTCACATTACACAGCCCAGCAGCATCCGTTACTCACATTACACCACCCAGCGGCATCCATTACTTACATTACACCACCCAGCGGAATCCGTTACTTTCATTACTCCACCCAGCGGCATCCGTTATTTAAATTACACCACCCAGCGGCATCCATCACTCACATTACACCACCCAGCAGAATCCGTTACTCACATTACAGCACCCAGCAGCATCCGTTACTCCCATTACACCACCCAGCGGCATCCTTTACTCCCAGTACACCACCCAGCGGCATCTGATACTTACATTACACCACCCAGCGGCATCCGTTACTCAAATTACACCACCCAGCGGCATCCGTTACTCCCATTACACCACCCAGCGGCATCCGATACTCACATTACACCACCCAGCGGCATCCGTTACTCAAATTACACCGCCCAGCGGCATCCATTACTCACATTACACCACCCAGCGGCATCCATTACTTACATTACACCATCCAGCGGCATCCATTACTCACATTACACCACCCAGCGGCATCCATTACTCACATTACACCACCCAGCGGCATCCATTACTCACATTACACCACCCAGCGGCATCCATTACTTACATTACACCATCCAGCGGCATCCATTACTCACATTACACAGCCCAGCGGCATCCATTACTCACATTACACCACCCAGCGGCATCCATTACTCACATTACACCACCCAGCGGCATCCATTACTTACATTACACCATCCAGCGGCATCCAATACTCACATTACTCCACCCAGCGGCATCCGTTATTTAAATTACACCACCCAGCGGCATCCATTACTCACATTACACCACCCAGCAGAATCCGTTACTCACATTACACCACCCAGCGGCATCCGTTACTCACATTACACCGACCAGTGGCATCCGTTACTCACATTACACCACCCAGCATTGTCCATTACTCACATTACACCGCCCATTGGCATCCATTACTCACATTACAATGCCCAGCTACACTGCCCAGTGATGACTGTTACTCACATTAAACTGCACAGCATTGTCCATTACGCACATTACACCGCTCAGCGGCATCCGTTACTCACATTACACCACCCAGCATTGTCCGTTACTCACATTACACCACCCAGCATTGTCCGTTACTCACATTACACCACCCAGCATTGTCCGTTACTCACATTACACCACCCAGCATTGTCCGTTACTCACATAACACCGCCCAGCGGTATCCGTTACTCACATTACAGCACACAGCAGTGTCACATTATTTATATTACAGTGCACAGTGCATCACAGCGGCATCCATTACTCACATTGCACCGCCCAGCATTGTCGTTTACTCACATTACACCACCCAGCATTGTCTGTTACTCAGATTACACCGCCCAGCATTGTCTGTTACTCACATTACATCGCCCAGCATTGTCTGTTACTCACATTACACCGCCCAGCATTGTCTGTTACTCACATTACACCACCCAGCATTGTCTGTTACTCACATTACACCAGCCAGCATTGTCTGTTATTCACATTACACCGCCCAGCATTGTCTGTTACTCCCATTACACCATCCAGCATTGTCTGTTACTAAGATTACACCGCCCAGCATTGTCTGTTACTCACATTACATCGCCCAGCATTGTCTGTTACTCACATTGCACCGCCCAGCATTATCTGTTACTCACATTACACCACCCAGCAATGTCTGTTACTCACATAACACCAGCCAGCATTGTCTGTTATTCACATTACACCGCCCAGCATTGTCTGTTACTCAGATTACACCACCCAGCATTGTCTGTTACTCAGATTACACCGCCCAGCATTGTCTGTTACTCACATTACACGACCCAGCATTGACTGTTACTCACATTACACTGCCCAGCATTGTCTGTTACTCACATTACAGCAGCCAGCGGCATCCGTTACTCACATTACACCGCCCAGCGGCATCCGTTACTCACATTACACCGCCCAGCGGCATCCGTTACTCACATTACACCCCCCAGCGGCATCCGTTACTCACATTACACCGCCCAGCGGCATCCGTTACTCACATTACACCCCCCAGCGGCATCCGTTACTCACATTACACCGCCCAGCGGCATCCGTTACTCACATTACACCCCCCAGCGGCATCCGTTACTCACATTACACCGCCAGCGGCATCCGTTACTCACATTACACCGCCCAGCAGCATCCGTTACTCACAATAGACAACCAGCGGAATCCGTTACTCACATTACACCACCCAGCGGAATCCGTTACTCACATTACACCACCCAGCGGCATCCGTTATTTAAATTACACCAACCAGCGGAATCCGTTACTCACATTACACCGCAAAGCGGCATCCGCTACTCACATTACACCCCCCAGCGGCATCCGTTACTCACATTACACCTTCCAGCGGCATCCGTTACTCACATTACACCGCCCAGCGGCATCCATTACTCACATTAGACCACCCAGCGGAATCCGTTACTCACATTACACCACCCAGCGGCATCCGTTATTTAAATTACACCAACCAGTGGCATTCGTTACTCCCATTACACCGCCCAGCGGCATCCATTACTCACATTACACCACCCCGTGGCATCCGTTACTCAAATTACACCACCCAGAGGCATCCATTACTCCCATTACACTGCCCAGCGGCATCCATTACTCCCACTACACCGCCCAGCGGCATCCGATACTCACATTACACCCCCCAGCGGCATCCGTTACTCACATTACACCCCCCAGCGGCATCCGTTACTCACATTACACCGCCCAGCGGCATCCGTTACTCACATTACACCGCCCAGCGGCATCCATTACTCACATTACACCCCCCAACGGCATCCGTTACTCACATTACACCGCCCAGCCGCATTCCTTACTCACATTACACCCCCCAGCGGCATCCGTTACTCACATTACACCGCCCAGCGGCATCCGTTACTCACATTACACCCCCCAGCGGCATCCGTTACTCACATTACACCACCCAGCGGCATCCGTTACTCACATTACACCCCCTAGTGGCATCCGTTACTCACATAACACCCCCCAGCGGCATCCGTTACTCACATTACACCGCCCAGCGGCATCCGTTACACACATTACACCTCCCAGCGTCATCCGTTACTCCCATTACACCGCCCAGCGGCATCCATTACTCACATTAGACCACCCAGCGGAATCCGTTACTCACATTACACCACCCAGCGGCATCCGTTATTTAAATTACACCAACCAGTGGAATCCGTTACTCACATTACACCGCAAAGCGGCATCCATTACTCACATTACACCACCCAGCGGCATCCGATACTCACATTACACCACCCAGCTACATCCGATACTCAAATTACACCACCCAGCGGCATCCGTTACTCCCATTACACCACCCAGCGGCATCCAATACTCACATTACACCACCCAGCGGCATCCGTTACTCAAATTACACCACCCAGCGGCATCCGTTACTCCCATTACACCACCCAGCGGCATCCTTTACTCCCATTGCACCGCCCAGCGGCAACCATTACTCACATTACACCACCCCGTGGCATCCGTTACTCCCATTACACCCCACAGCGGCATCCGATACTCACATTACACCACCCAGCGGCATCTGTTACTCAAATTACACCACCAATCAGCATCCGTTACTCCCATTACACCACCCAGCGGCATGCTTTTACTCCCATTACACCGCCCAGCGGCATCCATTACTCACATTACACCACCCTGTGGCATCCGTTACTCAAATTACACCACCCAGCGGCTTCCATTACACCGCCCAGCGGCATCCATTACTCCCATTATACCACCCAGCGGCATCCGATACTCACAACACACCCCAGCGGCATCCGTTACTCACATTACACCACCCAGCGGCATCCGTTACTCACATTACACCGCCCAGCGGCATCCATTACTCACATTACACCCCCCCAGCGGCATCCGTTACTCACATTACACCGCCCAGCGGCATCCGTTACTCACATTACACCACCCAGCGGCATCCGTTACTCCCATTACACCACCCAGCGGCATCCATTACTCCCATTAAACCCCCCAGCGGCATCCGATACTCACATTACACCACCCAGCGGCATCCGTTATTTAAATTACACCAACCAGCGGAATCCGTTACTCACATTATACCACCCAGCGGCATCCGTTACTCACATTACACCGCCCAGCGGCATCCTTTACTCACATTACACCACCCAGCGGCATCCGTTACTCACAATACACCACCCAGCGGTATCCGATACTCACATTACACCACCCAGCGGCATCCGTTACTCCCATTACACCACCCAGCGGCATCCGTTACTCCCATTACACCACCCAGCGGCATCCTTTACTCCCATTACACCACCCAGCGGCATCCGATACTCACATTACACCACCCAGCGGCATCCGTTACTCAAATTACACCACCCAGCGGCATCCGTTACTCCCATTACACCACCCAGCGGCATCCGATACTCACATTACACCACCCAGCGGCATCCGTTACTCAAATTACACCACCCAGCGGCATCCATTACTCCCATTACACCGCCCAGCGGCATCCATTACTTACATTACACCACCCAGAGGCATCCATTACTTACATTACACGACCCAGCGGCATCCAATACTCACATTACTCCACCCAGCGGCATCCGTTATTTAAATTACACCACCCAGCGGCATCCATTACTCACATTACACCACCCAGCAGAATCCGTTACTCACATTACACCACCCAGCGGCATCCGTTACTCACATTACACCGACCAGTGGCATCCGTTACTCACATTACAAGACCCAGCATTGTCCGTTACTCACATTACACTGCCCAGCATTGTCCATTACTCACATTACACCGCCCATTGGCATCCATTACTCACATTACAATGCCCAGCTACACTGCCCAGTGATGACTGTTACTCACATTACACTGCCCAGCATTGTCCATTACGCACATTACACGGCCCAGCGGCATCCATTACTCCCATTAAACCCCCCTGCGGCATCCGTTACTCACATTACACCACCCAGCATTGTCCATTACTCATATTACACTGCCCAGCATTGTCCATTACTCACATTACACCGCCCAGCGGCATCCGTTACTCACATTACACCACCCAGCATTGTCCGTTACTCACATTACACCACCCAGCATTGTCCGTTACTCACATTACACAACCCAGCATTGTCCGTTACTCACATAACACCGCCCAGCGGCATCCGTTACTCACATTACAGCACACAGCGGTGTCACATTATTTATATTACAGTGCACAGTGCATCACAGCGGCATCCATTACTCACATTGCACCGCCCAGCATTGTCGGTTACTCACATTACACCACCCAGCATTGTCTGTTACTCACATTACACCACCCAGCATTGTCTGTTACTCACATTACACCAGCCAGCATTGTCTGTTACTCACATTACACCAGCCAGCATTGTCTGTTACTCACATTACACCACCTAGCATTGTCTGTTACTCAGATTACACCGCCCAGCATTGTCTGTTACTCACATTACATCGCCCAGCATTGTCTGTTACTCACATTACACCGCCCAGCATTGTCTGTTACTCACATTACACCAGCCAGCATTGTCTGTTATTCACATTACACCGCCCAGCATTGTCTGTTACTCCCATTAAACCACCCAGCATTGTCTGTTACTAAGATTACAATGCCCAGCATAGTCTGTTACTCACATTACATCGCCCAGCATTGTCTGTTACTCACATTACACCGCCCAGCATTGTCTGTTACTCACAATACACCGCCCAGCGGCATCCGTTACTCACATTACACCGCCCAGCGGCATCCGTTACTCACATTACACCCCCCAGCGGCATCCGTTACTCACATTACACCGCCCAGCGGCATCCGTTACTCACATTACACCACCCTGCGGCATCCGTTACTCCCATTACACCACCCAGTGGCATCCATCACTCCCATTACACCCCCCAGCGGCATCCGATACTCACATTACACCACCCAGCGGCATCCGTTACTCAAATTACACCACCCAGCGGCATCCGTTATTTAAATTACACCAACCAGCGGAATCCGTTACTCACATAACACCACCCAGCGGCATCCGTTACTCAAATTACACCACCCAGCGGTATCCATTACTCCCATTACACCCCCTAGCGGCATCCGATACTCACATTACACCACCCAGCGGCATCCGTTACTCAAATTACACCACCCAGCGGCATCCGTTACTCCCATTTCACCACCCAGCGGCATCCTTTACTCCCATTACACCGACCAGCGGCATCCATTACTCACATTACACCACCCCGTGGCATCCGTTACTCAAATTACACCACCCAGCGGCATCCATTACTCCCACTACACCGCCCAGCGGCATCCGATACTCACATTACACCGTCCAGCGGCATCCGTTACTCACATTACACCGCCCAGCGGCATCCGTTACTCTCATTATACCCCCCAGCGGCATCCGTTACTCACATTACACCGCCCAGCGGCATCCGTTACTCACATTACACCGCCCAGCGGCATCCGTTACTCCCATTACACCGCCCAGCGGCATCCATTACTCACATTAGACCACCCAGCGGAGTCCGTTACTCACATTACACCACCCAGCGGCATTTGTTATTTAAATTACACCAACCAGTGGAATCCGTTACTCACATTACACCGCAAAGCGGCATCCATTACTCACATTACACCACCCAGCGGCATCCATTACTTACATTACACCACCCAGCGGCATCCGTTACTCACATTACATTACCCAGCGGCATCCGATACTCACATTACACCACCCAGCGGCATCCGTTACTCCCATTACACCACCCAGCGGCATCCGTTACTCCCATTACACCACCCAGCGGCATCCTTTACTCCCATTACACCACCCAGCGGCATCCGATACTCATATTACACCACACAGTGGCATCCGTTACTCAAATTACACCACCCAGCGGCATCCGTTACTCCCATAACACCACCAAGCGGCATCCGATACTCACATTACACCACCCAGCGGCATCCGTTACTCAAATTACACCACCCAGCGGCATCCGTTACTCCCATTACACCACCCAGCGGCATCCTTTACTCCCATTACACCGCCCAGCGGCAACCATTACTCACATTACACCACCCCGTGGCATCCGTTACTCAAATTACACCACCCAGCGGCATCCATTACTCCCATTACACCCCCCAGCGGCATCCGATACTCACATTACACCACCCAGCGGCATCCGTTACTCAAATTAAACCACCCAGCAGCATCCGTGACTCCCATTACACCACCCAGCGGCATCCTTTACTCCCATTACACCGCCCAGCGGCATCCATTACTCACATTACACCACCCCGTGGCATCCGTTACTCAAATTACACCACCCAGCGGCATCCATTACTTCCATTACACCGCCCAGCGGCATCCATTACTCCCATTATACCGCCCAGCGGCATCCGATACTCACATTACACCCCCCAGCGGCATCCGTTACTCACATTACACCGCTCTTCGGCATCCGTTACTCACATTACACCGCCCAGCGGCATCCGTTACTCACATTACACCACCCAGCGACATCCGTTACTCCCATTACACCACTCAGCAGCATCCATTACTCCCATTAAACCCCCCAGCGGCATCCGATACTCACATTACACCAACCAGCGGCATCCGTTACTCAAATTACACCACCCAGCGGCATCCGTTACTACATTACACCACTCTGCGGCATCCGATACTCACATTACATCACCCAGCGGCATCCATTACTCCCATTACACCACCCAGTGGCATCCGTTACTCCCATTACACCACCCAGCGGCATCCATTACTCACATTACACCTCCCAGCGGAATCCGTTACTCACATTACACCACCCAGCGGCATCCTTTACTCACATTACACCACCCAGCGGCATCTGTTACTCACATTACACCACCCAGCGGTATCCGATACTCACATTACACCACCCAGCGGCATCCGTTACTTCCATTACACCACCCAGTGGCATCCTTTACTCACATTACACCACCCAGCGGCATCTGTTACTCACATTACACCACCCAGCGGTATCCATTACTCCCATTACACCACCCAGCGGCATCCGTTACTCACATTACACCCCCCAGCGGCATCCGTTACTCACTTTACACCACCCAGCGGCATCCGTTACTCACATTACACCCCCCAGCGGCATCCGTTACTCACATTACACCGCCCAGCGGCATCCGTTACTCACATTACACCGCCCAGCGGCATCCGTCACTCACATTACACCCCCAAGCGGCATCCGTTACTCACATTACACCGCCCAGCGGCATCCGTTACTCACATTACACCCCCCAGCGGCATCCATTACTCACATTACACCCCCCAGAGGCATCCGTTACTCACATTACACCGCCCAGCGGCATCCGTTACTCACATTACACCGCCCAGCGGCATCCGTTACTCCCATTACACCGCCCAGCGGCATCCATTACTCACATTAGACCACCCAGCGGAATCCGTTACTCACATTACACCACCCAGCGGCATCCGTTATTTAAATTACACCAACCAGCGGAATCCGTTACTCACATTACACAACCCAGCGGCATCTATTACTTCCATTACACCGCCCAGCGGCATCCATTACTCCCATTACACCGCCCAGCGGCATCCGATACTCACATTACACCCCCCCAGCGGCATCCGTTACTCACATTACACCCCCCAGCGGCATATGTTACTCACATTACACCACCCAGCGGCATCCATTACTCACATTACGCCACCCAGCGGCATCCATTACTCACATTACACCACCCAGCGGCATCCATTACTTACATTACACCATCCAGCGGCATCCATTACTCACATTACACCACCCAGCGGCATCCATTACTCACATTACGCCACCCAGCGGCATCCATTACTCACATTACACCACCCAGCGGCATCCATTACTTACATTACACCATCCAGCGGCATCCAATACTCACATTACTCCACACGGCGGCATCCGTTATTTAAATTACACCACCCAGCGGCATCCATTACTCACATTACACCACCCAGCAGAATCCGTTACTCACATTACACCACCCAGCGGCATCCGTTACTCACATTACACCGACCAGTGGCATCCGTTACTCACATTACACCACCCAGCATTGTCCGTTACTCACATTACACTGCCCAGCATTGTCCATTACTCACATTACACCGCCCATTGGCATCCATTACTCACATTACAATGCCCAGCTACACTGCCCAGTGATGACTGTTACTCACATTACACTGCCCAGCATTGTCCATTACGCACATTACACCGCTCAGCGGCATCCGTTACTCACATTACACCACCCAGCATTGTCCGTTACTCACATTACACCACCCAGCATTGTCTGTTACTCACATTACACCACCCAGCATTGTCCGTTACTCACATTACACCACCCAGCATTGTCCGTTACTCACATAACACCGCCCAGCGGTATCCGTTACTCACATTACAGCACACAGCGGTGTCACATTATTTATATTACAGTGCACAGTGCATCACAGCGGCATCCATTACTCACATTGCACCGCCCAGCATTGTCGTTAACTCACATTACACCACCCAGCATTGTTTGTTACTCAGATTACACCGCCCAGCATTGTCTGTTACTCACATTACATCGCCCAGCATTGTCTGTTACTCACATTACACCGCCCAGCATTGTCTGTTACTCACATTAAACCAGCCAGCATTGTCTGTTATTCACATTACACCGTCCAGCATTGTCTGTTACTCCCATTACACCATCCAGCATTGTCTGTTACTAAGATTACACCGCCCAGCATTGTCTGTTACTCACATTACATCGCCCAGCATTGTCTGTTACTCACATTGCACCGCCCAGCATTATCTGTTACTCACATTACACCACCCAGCAATGTCTGTTACTCACATAACACCAGCCAGCATTGTCTGTTATTTACATTACACCGCCCAGCATTGTCTGTTACTCAGATTACACCGCCAAGCATTGTCTGTTACTCAGATTACACCGCCCGGCATTGTCTGTTACTCACATTACACGGCCCAGCATTGATTGTTACTCACATTACACCGCCCAGCATTGTCTGTTACTCACATTACAGCAGCCAACGGCATCTGTTACTCACATTACACCGCCCAGCGGCATCCGTTACTCACATTACACCACCCAGCGGCATCCTTTACTCCCATTACACCGCCCAGCAGCATCCATTACTCACATTACACCACCCCGTGGCATCCGTTACTCAAATTACACCACCCAGCGGCATCCATTACTTCCATTACACCGCCCAGCGGCATTCATTACTCCCATTATACCGCCCAGCGGCATCCGATACTCACATTACACCCCCCAGCGGCATCCGTTACTCACATTACACCGCTCTTCGGCATCCGTTACTCACATTACACCGCCCAGCGGCATCCATTACTCACATTACACCCCCCAGCGGCATCCGTTACTCACATTACACCGCCCAGCGGCATCCGTTACTCACATTACACCACCCAGCGGCATCCGATACTCCCATTACACCATCCAGCGGCATCTGATACTCACATTACACCGCCCAGCGGCATCCGTTACTCACATTACACCACCCAGCGGCATCCGTTACTCACATTACACTCCCCAGCGGCATCCGTTACTCACATTACACCGCCCAGCGGCATCCGTTACTCACATTACACCCCCCAGCGGCATCCGTTACTCACATTACACCGCCCAGCGGCATCCGTTACTCATATTACACCCCCCAGCGGCATCTGTTACTCACATTACACCGCCCAACGGCATCCGTTACTCACATTACACAGCACAGCGGCATCCGTTACTCCCATTACACCGCCCAGCGGCATCCATTACTCACATTAGACTACCTAGCGGAATCCGTTACTCACATTACACCACCCAGCGGCATCCGTTATTTAAATTACACCAACCAGCGGAATCCGTTACTCACATTACACCGCCCAGCGGCATCCGTTACTCACATTACACCCCCCAGCGGCATCTGTTACTCACATTACAACGCAAAGCGGCATCCGTTACTCACGTTACACCGCCCAGCGGCATCCATTACTCACATTACACCACCCAGCGGCATCCGATACTCACATTACACCACCCAGCGGCATCCATTACTTACATTACACCACCCAGCGGCATCCGATACTCACATTACTCCTCCCAGCGGCATCCGTTATTTAAATTACACCAGCATTGTCTGTTACTCAGATTACACCGCCCAGCATTGTCTGTTACTCACATTACACCGCCCAGCATTGTCTGTTACTCACATTACACGGCCCAGCATTGACTGTTACTCACATTACACCGCCCAACATAGTCTGTTACTCACATTACAGCAGCCAGCGGCATCCATTACTCACATTACACCACCCAGCAGCATCCGTTACTCACATTACACCGCCCAGCGGCATCCGTTACTCACATTACACCCCCCAACGGCATCCGTTACTCACATTACACCGCCCAGCGGCATCCGTTACTCACATTACACCCCCCAGCGGCATCCGTTACTCACATTACACCGCCCAGCGGCATCCGTTACTCACATTACACCCCCCAGCGGCATCCGTTACTCACATTACACCGCCCAGCGGCATCCATTACTCACATTACACCGCCTAGCGGCATCCGTTACTCACATTAGACCACCCAGCGGAACCCGTTACTCACATTACACCACCCAGCGGCATCCGTTATTTAAATTACACCAACCAGCGGAATCCGTTACTCACATTACACCGCAAATCGGCATCCGTTACTCACATTACACCGCCCAGCGGCATCCATTACTCACATTACACCACCGAGCGGCATCCGATACTCACATTACACCACCCAGCGGCATCCATTACTTACATTACACCACCCAGAGGCATCCGATACTCACATTACACCACCCAGCGGCATCCATTACTTGCATTACACCACCCAGCGGCATCCGATTATCACATTACTCCACCCAGCTGCATCCGTTATTTAAATTACACCACCCAGCGGCATCCATTACTCACATTACACCACCCAGCAGAATCCGTTACTCACATTACACCACCCAGCGGCATCCGTTACTCACATTACACTGACCAGTGGCATCCGTTACTCACATCACACCACCCAGCATTGTCCGTTACTCACATTACACTGCCCAGCATTGTCCATTACTCACATTACACCGCCCATTGGCATCCATTACTCACATTACAATGCCTAGCTACACTGCCCAGTGATGACTGTTACTCACATTACACTGCCCAGCATTGTCCATTACGCACATTACACAGCCCAGCGGCATCCGTTACTCACATTATACCACCCAGCATTGTCCATTACTCATATTACACTGCCCAGCATTGTCCATTACTCACATTACACCGCCCAGCGGCATCCGTTACTCACATTACACCACCCAGCATTGTCCGTTACTCACATTACACCACCCAGCATTGTCCGTTACTCACATTACACCACCCAGCATTGTCCGTTACTCACATAACACCGCCCAGCAGCATCCGTTACTCACATTACAGCACACAGTGGTGTCACATTATTTATGGTACAGTGCACAGTGCATCACAGCGGCATCCATTACTCACATTGCACAGTCCAGCATTGTTGGTTACTCACATTACACCACCCAGCATTGTCTGTTACTCACATTACACCACCCAGCATTGTCTGTTACTCACATTACAGTAGCCAGCATTGTCTGTTACTCACATTACACCAGCCAGCATTGTCTGTTACTCACATTACACCACCCAGCATTGTCTGTTACTCAGATTACACCGCCCAGCATTGTCTGTTACTCACATTACATCGCCCAGCATTGTCTGTTACTCACATTACACCGCCCAGCATTGTCTGTTACTCATATTACACCACCCAGCATTGTCTGTTATTCACATTACACCGCCTAACATTGTCTGTTACTCCATTACACCACACAGCATTGTCTGTTACTAAGATTACACCGCCCAGCATTGTCTGTTACTCACATTACATCGCCCAGCATTGTCTGTTACTCACATTACACCGCCCAGCATTGTCTGTTACTCACATTACACCGCCCAGCATTGTCTGTTACTCACATTACACCAGCCAGCATTGTCTGTTATTCACATTACACCGCCCAGCATTGTCTGTTACTCACAGTACAGCAGCCAGCGGCATCCGTTACTCACATTACACCGCCCAGCGGCATCCGTTACTCACATTACACCGCCCAGCGGCATCCGTTACTCACATTACACCCCCCAGCGGCATCCGTTACTCACATTACACCGCCCAGCGGCATCCGTTACTCACATTACACCGCCCTGCGGCATCCATTACTCCCATTACACCGCCCTGCGGCATCCGTAACTCACATTAGACCACCCAGCGGAATCCATTACTCACATTACACCACCAAGCGGCATCCGTTATTTTAATTACACCAACCAGCGGAATCCATTACTCACATTACACCGCAAAGCGGCATCCGTTACTCACATTACACCGCCCAGCGGCATCCACTACTCACATTACACCACCCAGCGGCATCCATTACTTACATTACACCACCCAGAGGCATCCGATACTCACATTACACCACCCAGCGGCATCCATTACTTACATTACACCACCCAGCGGCATCCGATGTCACATTATTTATTTTACAGTGCACAGTGCATCACAGCGGCATCCATTACTCACATTGCACCGCCCAGCATTGTCGGTTACTCACATTACACCACCCAGCATTGTCTGTTACTCACATTACACCACCCAGCATTGTCTGTTACTCACATTACAGCAGCCAGCATTGTCTGTTACTCACATTACACCAGCCAGCATTGTCTGTTACTCACATTAACCACCCAGCATTGTCTGTTACTCAGATTACACCGCCCAGCATTGTCTGTTACTCACATTGCATCGCCCAGCATTGTCTGTTACTCACATTACACAGCCAAGCATTGTCTGTTACTCACATTACACCACCCAGCATTGTCTGTTACTCACATTACACCACCCAGCATTGTCTGTTATTCAAATTACACCGCCCATCATTGTCTGTTACTCCCATTACACCACCCAGCATTGTCTGTTACTAAGATTACAACACCAGCATTGGGGTTTATTTACTAAGATTCGTAATTTCCGAAAATAGGTCAAAGTTCAATCACGAATGACATCGGCAGTGTAAAACTGCAACTTTTTGAATTGATTACGACTAATTTACTAAGCTGTCGTATTCGTGTTTTTCTTTTCTTCCGATGTCGATGTCATTCGTGTTTTTTTACCTAATTTAACGGCAGTGATTAGCAAAACACTGCCGTTTTTTTTTACAATCAATCTCGGCCGGATGTGTGTGATCCGTGCTGGGGTTTTTTTTTTTTTTTTTTTAAAGTAAACAATGTAATTTTTTTTTAAAAAATGCGTGGGGTCCCCCCTCCTAAGCATAACCAGCCTCGGGCTCTTTGAGCCGATCCTGGTTGCAGAAATATGTGGAAAAAAATGACAGGGGTTCCCCCATATTTAAGCAACCAGCATCGGGCTCTGCGCCTGGTCCTGGTCCCAAAAATACTGGGGACAAAAAGAGTAGGGGTCCCCCGTATTTTTAAAACCAGCACCGGGCTCCACTAGCTGGACAGATAATGCCACAGCCGGGGGTCACTTTTATACAGCGCCCTGCGGCCGTGGCATCAAAAATCCAACTAGTCACCCCTGGCCGGGGTACCCTGGGGGAGTGGGAACCCCTTCAATCAAGGGGTCCCCCCCCAGCCACCCAAGGGCCAGGGGTGAAGCCCGAGGCTGTCCCCCCCATCCAATGGGCTGCGGATGGGAGGGCTGATAGCCTTTGTTGTAAAATAAAATATATTGTTTTTAGTAGCAGTACTACAAGTCCCAGCAAGCCTCCCCCGCATGCTGGTACTTGGAGAACCACAAGTACCAGCATGCGGCGGAAAAACGGGCCCGCTGGTACCTGTAGTACTACCACTAAAAAAATACCCAAAAAAACACAAGACACACACACCGTGAAAGTATAATTTTATTACATACATACACACATACATACATACATACTTACCTTATGTTCCCACGCAGGTCGGTCCTCTTCTCCAGTAGAATCCAAGGGGTACCTGTTGAATAAATTATACTCACGAGATCCAGGGGTCCAGGCTCCTCGGCAAATCCAGGGATAATCCACGTACTTGAATAAAACAAAAAAACGGTTGCCCGACCACAAACTGAAAGGTGACCCATGTTTGCACATGGGTCACCTTCCCACGAATGCCAGAAACCCACTTTGCCTTCTGGCTAAGTGGGTTTCTTCAGCCAATCAGGGAGTGCCACGTTGTAGCACTCTCCTGATCAGCTGTGTGCTCCTGTCTTCACTGACAGGCGGCACACGGCAGTGTTACAATGTAGCGCCTATGCGCTACATTGTAACCAATGATGGGAACTTTCTGCCCTGCGGTTGACCTAAAGTGACGTCACCGCTGAGCAGAAAGTTCCCATCATTGGTTACAATGTAGCGCATAGGCGCTACATTGTAACACTGCCGCGTGCTGCCTGTCAGTGAGGACAGCAGCACACAGCTGATCAGGAGAGTGCTACAACGTCGCACTCCCTGATTGGCTGAAGAAACCCACTTAGCCAGAAGGCAAAGTGGGTTTCTGGCATTCGTGGGAAGGTGACCCATGTGCAAACATGGGTCACCTTTCAGTTCGTGGTCGGGCAACCGTTTTTTTTGTTTTATTCAAGTACGTGGATTATCCCTGGATTTGCCGAGGAGCCTGGACCACTGGATCTGGTGAGTAGAATTTCTTCAACAGGTACCCCTTGGATTCTACTGGAGAAGAGGACCGACCTGCGTGGGAACATAAGGTAAGTATGTATGTATGTGTGTATGTATGTAATAAAATTATACTTTCACGGTGTGTGTGTCTTGTGTTTTTTTGGGTATTTTTTTAGTGGTAGTACTACAGGTACCAGCGGGCCCGTTTTTCCGCCGCATGCTGGTACTTGTGGTTCTCCAAGTACAAGCATGCGGGGGAGGCTTGCTGGGACTTGTAGTACTGCTACTAAAAACAATATCTTTTATTTTACAACAAAGGCTATCAGCCCTCCCATCCGCAGCCCATTGGATGGGGGGGACAGCCTCGGGCTTCACCCCTGGCCCTTGGGTGGCTGGGGGGGGGACCCCTTGATTGAAGGGGTCCCCACTCCCCCAGGGTACCCCGGCCAGGGGTGACTAGTTGGATTTTTGATGCCACGGCCGCAGGGCGCTGTATAAAAGTGACCCCCGGCTGTGGCATTATCTGTCCAGCTAGTGGAGCCCGGTGCTGGTTTTAAAAATACGGGGGACCCCTACTCTTTTTGTCCCCCGTATTTTTGGGACCAGGACCAGGCGCAGAGCCCGATGCTGGTTGCTTAAATATGGGGGAACCCCTGTCATTTTTTTCCCCATATTTCTGCAACCAGGATCGGCTCAAAGAGCCCGAGGCTGGTTATGCTTAGGAGGGGGGACCCCACGCAATTTTTTTTAACAACAAAAAACACTTTCCCACCCCTTCCCATTGATATACATGCACGGATCTCATGGATCCCTGCATGCATCTCAAATCACGAATAAAAAAAGCAGGTCTGTTTTTTTTTAGGACTTTTTTGCGAATTGTAATTTTTCACGGCAGTGTTTTGTGTTTTTTTGCTTAGTAAATGACCGAGATTCGTATCTAAACAGGCGTAATTTGACCGATGGTGTATTCATTCGTAATTTTTTACCTGAACTAGCAAAAAATTACGAATGCCCTCATCACTGCCGTGATTAGTGTTTAGTAAATGACCGAGATTGACCGAGATGACACTTTGATGAAAAAACGGCATCTCGGTCAAAATCGGGAGCTTAGTAAATATACCCCATTGTCTGTTACTCACATTACATCGCCCAGCATTGGGGTATATTTACTAAGATTCGTAATTTCCGAAAATAGGTCAAAGTTCAATCACGAATGACATCGACAGTGTAAAACTGCAACTTTTTGAATGGATTACGACTAATTTACTAAGCTGTCGTATTCGTGTTTTTCTTTGCTTCCGATGTCGATGTCATTCGTGTTTTTTTACCTAATTTAACGGCAGTGATTAGCAAAACACTGCCGTTTTTTTTTACAATCAATCTCGGCCGGATTTGTGTGATCCGTGCTGGGGTTTTTTTTTTTTTTTTTTTTAAAGTAAACAATGTAATTTGTTAAAAAAAAATGCGTGGGGTCCCCCCTCCTAAGCATAACCAGCCTCGGGCTCTTTGAGCCGATCCTGGTTGCAGAAATATGTGGAAAAAAATGACAGGGGTTCCCCCATATTTAAGCAACCAGCATCGGGCTCTGCGCCTGGTCCTGGTCCCAAAAATACGGGGGACAAAAAGAGTAGGGGTCCCCCGTATTTTTAAAACCAGCACCGGGCTCCACTAGCTGGACAGATAATGCCACAGCCGGGGGTCACTTTTATACAGCGCCCTGCGGCCGTGGCATCAAAAATCCAACTAGTCACCCCTGGCCGGGGTACCCTGGGGGAGTGGGAACCCCTTCAATCAAGGGGTCCCCCCCCCCAGCCACCCAAGGGCCAGGGGTGAAGCCCGAGGCTGTCCCCCCCCATCCAATGGGCTGCGGATGGGAGGGCTGATAGCCTTTGTTGTAAAATAAAAGATATTGTTTTTAGTAGCAGTACTACAAGTCCCAGCAAGCCTCCCCCGCATGCTGGTACTTGGAGAACCACAAGTACCAGCATGCGGCGGAAAAACGGGCCCGCTGGTACCTGTAGTACTACCACTAAAAAAATACCCAAAAAAACACAAGACACACACACCGTGAAAGTATAATTTTATTACATACATACACACATACATACATACATACTTACCTTATGTTCCCACGCAGGTCGGTCCTCTTCTCCAGTAGAATCCAAGGGGTACCTGTTGAATAAATTATACTCACGAGATCCAGGGGTCCAGGCTCCTCGGCAAATCCAGGGATAATCCACGTACTTGAATAAAACAAAAAAACGGTTGCCCGACCACGAACTGAAAGGTGACCCATGTTTGCACATGGGTCACCTTCCCACGAATGCCAGAAACCCACTTTGCCTTCTGGCTAAGTGGGTTTCTTCAGCCAATCAGGGAGTGCCACGTTGTAGCACTCTCCTGATCAGCTGTGTGCTCCTGTCTTCACTGACAGGCGGCACACGGCAGTGTTACAATGTAGCGCCTATGCGCTACATTGTAACCAATGATGGGAACTTTCTGCCCTGCGGTTGACCTAAAGTGACGTCACCGCTGAGCAGAAAGTTCCCATCATTGGTTACAATGTAGCGCATAGGCGCTACATTGTAACACTGCCGCGTGCTGCCTGTCAGTGAGGACAGCAGCACACAGCTGATCAGGAGAGTGCTACAACGTCGCACTCCCTGATTGGCTGAAGAAACCCACTTAGCCAGAAGGCAAAGTGGGTTTCTGGCATTCGTGGGAAGGTGACCCATGTGCAAACATGGGTCACCTTTCAGTTCGTGGTCGGGCAACCGTTTTTTTGTTTTATTCAAGTACGTGGATTATCCCTGGATTTGCCGAGGAGCCTGGACCACTGGATCTGGTGAGTAGAATTTCTTCAACAGGTACCCCTTGGATTCTACTGGAGAAGAGGACCGACCTGCGTGGGAACATAAGGTAAGTATGTATGTATGTGTGTATGTATGTAATAAAATTATACTTTCACGGTGTGTGTGTCTTGTGTTTTTTTGGGTATTTTTTTAGTGGTAGTACTACAGGTACCAGCGGGCCCCTTTTTCCGCCGCATGCTGGTACTTGTGGTTCTCCAAGTACAAGCATGCGGGGGAGGCTTGCTGGGACTTGTAGTACTGCTACTAAAAACAATATCTTTTATTTTACAACAAAGGCTATCAGCCCTCCCATCCGCAGCCCATTGGATGGGGGGGGACAGCCTCGGGCTTCACCCCTGGCCCTTGGGTGGCTGGGGGGGGGGGACCCCTTGATTGAAGGGGTCCCCACTCCCCCAGGGTACCCCGGCCAGGGGTGACTAGTTGGATTTTTGATGCCACGGCCGCAGGGCGCTGTATAAAAGTGACCCCCGGCTGTGGCATTATCTGTCCAGCTAGTGGAGCCCGGTGCTGGTTTTAAAAATACGGGGGACCCCTACTCTTTTTGTCCCCCGTATTTTTGGGACTAGGACCAGGCGCAGAGCCCGATGCTGGTTGCTTAAATATGGGGGAACCCCTGTCATTTTTTTCCCCATATTTCTGCAACCAGGATCGGCTCAAAGAGCCCGAGGCTGGTTATGCTTAGGAGGGGGGACCCCACGCAATTTTTTTTAACAACAAAAAACACTTTCCCACCCCTTCCCATTGATATACATGCACGGATCTCATGGATCCCTGCATGCATCTCAAATCACGAATAAAAAAAGCAGGTCTGTTTTTTTTTAGGACTTTTTTGCGAATTGTAATTTTTCACGGCAGTGTTTTGTGTTTTTTTGCTTAGTAAATGACCGAGATTCGTATCTAAACAGGCGTAATTTGACCGATGGTGTATTCATTCGTAATTTTTTACCTGAACTAGCAAAAAATTACGAATGCCCTCATCACTGCCGTGATTAGTGTTTAGTAAATGACCGAGATTGACCGAGATGACACTTTGATGAAAAAACGGCATCTCGGTCAAAATCGGGAGCTTAGTAAATATACCCCATTGTCTGTTACTCACATTACACCACCCAGCATTGTCTGTTACTAATATTACACCGCACAGCATTGTCTGTTACTCACATTAAACCGCACAGCATTGTCTGTTACTCACATTAAACCGCACAGCATTGTCTGTTACTCACATTACACCGCCCAGCATTGTCTGTTACTCACATTACACCACCCAGCATTGTCTGTTATTCACATTACACCACCCAGCATTGTCTGTTACTCACATTACACCACCCAGCATTGTCTGTTACTCAGATTAAACCGCCCAGCATTGTCTGTTACTCAGATTACACCGCCCAGCATTGTCTGTTACTCAGATTACACCTTCCAGCATTGTCTGTTACTCACATTACAGCAGCCAGCATTGTCTGTTACTCACATTACCCCGCCCAGCATTGTCTGTTACTCAGATTACACCACCCAGCATTGTCTGTTACTCACATTGCACTGCCCAGTATTGTTTGTTACTCATATTACACCGTGCAGCATTGTCTGTTACTCTGATTACACTGCCCAGTGACGTCCGTTACTCACATCACAATGTCCAGCAGTGTCACATTATTCACATTACAGTGCATAGAGTGTCATATTACAGAACAAAACGGTATCACATTACAGAGCACAGCAGTGTCACATTACAATGCACAGTGCATCACATTACAGAACACAGCAGTATCACATTACAACGCACAGTGCTTCACATTACAGAGCACATCGACGTCCGTTACTCTCATTATACCGCACAGCGACATCCGTTCACACCTTACAGAGCACAGCAGTGTCACATTACAGCGCATCACATTACAGCACACAGCAGTGTCACATTACAAAGCACAGTGGCGTCACATTACAGAGCACAGCAGTGTCACATGACAGCGCACAGTGCATCACATTACAGCACACAGTGCATTACATTACAGAGCACAGCAGTGTCACATTACAGAGCACAGTGGCATCACATTACAGAGCACAGCAGTTTCACATTACAGCACACAGCAGTTTCACATTACAGCACACAGCAGTGTCACATTACAGAGCACAGCAGCGTCACATTACAGCACACAGCAGTGTCACGTTACAGCACACAGCAGTGTCACATTACAGAGCACAGCAGCGTCACATTACAGCACACAGCAGTGTCACGTTACAGAGCACAGTGGCGTCACATTACAGCACACAGAAGTGTCACATTACAGAGCACAGCAGCGTCACATTACAGCACACATCAGTGTCACGTTACAGAGCACAGTGGCGTCACATTACAGAGCACAGCAGTGTCACATTACAGCACACAGTGCATCACATTACAGCACACAGTAGTGTCACATTACAGAGCACAGTGGTGTCACATTACAGAGCACAGCAGCGTCACATTACAGAGCACAGCAGTGTCACATTACAGCACACAGTGCATCACATTACAGCACACAGCAGTGTCACATTACAGAGCACAGCTGCGTCACATTACAGAGCACAGCTGCGTCACATTACAGAGCACAGCTGCGTCACATTACAGAGCACAGCTGCGTCACATTACAGAGCACAGGGGCATCACATTACAGAGCACAGCGGCGTCACATTACAGAGCACAGCAGCGTCACATTACAGAGCACAGCAGTTTCACATTACAGCACACAGCAGTTTCACATTACAGAGCACAGCAGTGTCACATTACAGAGCACAGCAGCGTCACATTACAGCACACAGCAGTGTCACGTTACAGCACACAGCAGTGTCACATTACAGAGCACAGCAGCGTCACATTACAGCACACAGCAGTGTCACGTTACAGAGCACAGTGGCGTCACATTACAGAGCACAGCAGTGTCACATTACAGCACACAGTAGTGTCACATTACAGAGCACAGTGGTGTCACATTACAGAGCACAGCAGCGTCACATTACAGAGCACAGCAGTGTCACATTACAGCACACAGTGCATCACATTACAGCACACAGCAGTGTCACATTACAGAGCACAGCTGCGTCACATTACAGAGCACAGCTGCGTCACATTACAGAGCACAGCGGCGTCACATTACAGAGCACAGCAGTGTCACATTACAGAGCACAGCAGCGTCACATTACAGTGCATAGAGTGTCATATTACAGAACAAAGCGGTATCACATTACAGAGCACAGCAGTGTCACATTACAGAGCACAGCAGTGTCACATTACAGCACACATTAGTGTCACATTACAGAGCACAGTGGTGTCACATTACAGAGCACAGCAGTGTCACATTACAGCACACAGTAGTGTCATATTACAGAGCACAGCGGTGTCACATTACAGAGCACAGCAGCGTCACATTACAGAGCACAGCAGCGTCACATTACAGCACACAGCAGTGTCACATTACAGAGCACAGCAGTGTCACATTACAGCACACAGTGCATCACATTACAGCACACAGTGCATCACATTACAGCACACAGCAGTGTCACATTACAGAGCACAGCTGCGTCACATTACAGAGCACAGCGGCGTCACATTACAGAGCACAGCGGCGTCACATTACAGAGCACAGCAATGTCACATTACAGAGCACAGCTGCGTCACATTACAGAGCACAGCTGCGTCACATTACAGAGGACAGCAGCGTCACATTACAGAGCACAGCAGCATCACATTACAGAGCACAGCGGTGTCACATTACAGAGCACAGCGGTGTCACATTACAGAGCACAGCGGCGTCACATTACAGAGCACAGCAGTGTCACATTACAGAGCACAGCAGTGTCACATTACAGAGCACAGCAGTGTCACGTTACAGAGCACAGCAGTGTCACATTACAGAGCACAGCAGTGTCACATTACAGAGCACAGCAGCGTCACATTACAGATTTTAGATCATTTTTAAATATGTTGCAACTACCAATTATGTGGAATATGTAATAAATGTGTATATTTTTTTAAACATATCCAGTTCATTAGCGCTAATTTATTTGTTTTGGTATTGTTTCGTATTGGGACTTTCTGTCCCTATTTTATTGGCTGCTTACAGCAAAACTAGCCCATAAACAGTGCCAGACCAATTACTTGGTAATTTATTTATTTTTTTGCACAGATAGCTATCATGTAAGTTATAAACAGGTAGTGCAGGGCTGACCCCTCTCTGTCGCAGCCCCCCTTCACAGGAAACAGCAGTCAGCTGAAGGGCTTGTGACATCACAAATGACTACACAGGGTTAATCGTTACTCTTTTTACTATACCAATATGAACTACCCCCTTATCAGCATAATTACCTATCCTTTATTCTAACAGGGCTCTTTCTAGGTCCCGTGGTGTCCCTGGAAACTTTTAAATATTAGTATTGAAAACCAACCAATCCAAAAGAGAGAATTGTCTCCTAACTCCACAAGCATAAGAGGTTTTAAAAGGTCACGTGGAAGGGCTTTTAGTCAGTTGAGTGAAGCTCCTGCCTTGTGAGGAGTTTTGGAACGAGGCTGTTGCCCGGAGTCGAGAGATCCTGTCAGCTCGTTTGTCTGTAGACCTGGCTCTACGAAGAGGGTCCAGTATACGCAGCTAAGCGTTTGCTCCACCGGGAGCTGTCCCAGGTGTGTGCCGGCTGGAGCCGGGTGACTAGTCAGCACGCCCTACCTCTGGATGGTAGAGGACCATCAGGCCAAAAGCAGCCGGGATCAGCAAGAAAGACACAATCACCCTCTTCCAAGAACCAGTATCCGCCAGGAGTCGCCAAACATAAGTATTCCCTGAGGTGGCTAGTGACTGTGTAGGGGCAGAGTTGTTGCTTTTGTGTGGTTCTTTCTCTTAAGTAATCTTACCTGTAATTGTTATTAATGCTACCTGTGTATAATGTATAAAGTGTGGTTACGGTTCATCATGTATAATTAGTGTGTATGAAAATAAAGGTGCGTTTTGTACCTGGCTATTGTGTCCTCACTGTGTGATCTCAGAACTCGGTAGTGACCCCCGGGGCAGTGCAGAGCTGTAAACGCTGCCTTTCTCAAGGCGGAGATGAGCGATAGGCGAGAATAATGCACACATGAACCCGGGGTCCTCACACAGTGCATCACATTACAGCACACAGCAGTGTCACATTGCAACGCCCAGTGAAGTCCATTACTCACCTTACATAGCACAGTGGCGTCACATTACAGCACACAGCGGCATCACATTACAGCGCACAGTGACATCTGTTGTTCATAGTACATAGCGGTGTCACATTATTCACATTAAAGAACACCGCAGTGTCACATTATTCACATTACAGTGCACAGAGCGTCACATTACAGCGCACATCGGTATCCGTTACTCCCATTACAGCACACAGCGGAGTCACATTATTCACATTACAGCGCACAGCGGTGTCACATTGCAACGCCCAGTGAAGTCCATTACATTACATAGCACAGTGGCATCACATTACAGCGCACAGAGCGTCACATTACAGCACACAGCAGTCACATTGCAACACCCAGTGAAGTCCATTACAGCGCACAGCGATGTCCGTTACTCACATTACTGCGCACAGCGGTGTCACATTATTCACATTACAGAACACAGCAGTGTCACATTATTCACATTACAGAACACAGCAGTGTCACATTACAGCACACCGCGATGTCCATTACTCACATTACTGCGCGCAGCGGTGTCACATTATTCACATTACAGAACACAGCAGTGTCACATTATACGGGTGGTCTTCTGTATGCCGGCGGTCGGGCTCCCGGCGCTCAGTATACCGGCGCCGGGAGCCCGACAGCCGGCATACCGACACTTATTTTCCCTCGTGGGGGTCCACGACCCCCATAGAGGGAGAATAAAATAGTGTGGCGCGCGTAGCGCGCCACCGTGCCCGTAGCGTGGCGAGCGCAGCGAGCCCGCAAGGGGCTCATTTGCGCTCGCCACGCTGTCGGTAAGCCGGCGGTCGGGCTCCCGGCGCCGGGATGCTGATCGCCGTGAGCCCGACCGCCGGCCAGCCGTAGTGAACCCCATTATACACATTACAGAACACAGCAGTGTCACATTATTCACATTACAGAACACAGCAGTGTCACATTATTCACATTACAGAACACAGCAGTGTCACATTATTCACATTACAGTGCACCGTGATGTCCATTACTCACATTACTGCGCACAGCGGTGTCACATTATTCACATTACAGAACACAGCAGTGTCACATTATTCACATTACAGAACACAGCAGTGTCACATTATTTACATTACAGAACACAGCTGTCACATTATTCACATTACAGAACATAGCGGTGTCACATTATTCACATTACAGAACACAGCAGTGTCACATTATTCACATTACAGAACACAGCAGTGTCACATTGGCCCTCATTCCGAGTTGATCGGTCGCAAGGCGAATTTAGCAGAGTTACACACGCTAAGCCTACGCCTACTGGGAGTGTATCTTAGCTTCTTAAAATTGCGACCGATGTAATCGCAATATTGCGATTACAAACTACTTTGCAGTTTCTGAGTAACTTCAACCTTACTCTGCCTGTGCGATCAGTTCAGTGCTTGTCGTTCCTGGTTTGACGTCACAAACACACCCAGCGTTCGCTCAGACACTCCCCCGTTTCTCCAGCCACTCCTGCGTTTTTTCCGGAAACGGTAGCGTTTTCAACCACACGCCCATAAAACGCTGTGTTTCCGCCCAGTAACACCCATTTCCTGTCAATCACATTACGATGAAAAAGCCGTGAGTAAAAATACTATCTTCATTGTTAAATTACTTGGCGCAGTCGCAGTGCGAATATTGCGCATGCGTACTAAGCGGATTTTCATTGCGATGCGATGAAAAATACCGAGTGAACGACTCGGAATGAGGGCCATTATTCACATTACAGCGCAAAGTGCGTCTTATTAAAGCGCACAGCGACATCCGTTACTCACATTACAGCGCACATCGGCATCCGTTACTCACATTACACCGCTGTTGGGGGAGTTGGGGTGCCGAGAGTGGGTTAGGGGTGCTGTGGGTGGGGGAGGGTGGTGCTGCGAGTAGGGGAGGGGGGGAGTGCTGCTGGTGGGGGTAGAAGTGTATGTGAGAAGTGGTCGGGGTGTAGCAGAGAGTGCAGGAGAGGAGAGAAATCACTCACGCTGTGTGCACCACTGTGGGGCTGCCGGGTACAGTTACTGGTGACTGGAGGAGCTCTGTCACGTGAGATTGCAGACTATCCATTGTCAGAGTTCCCCCAAGCTGCGGCCTCTGATAGGTGCTGGCGGCTGCCAGATATAGCACTGAGTGATGCGCTACAGGGGGCGGAGCCACATGCGGCAATTGGCCTCACAGTTCAGTCGGCCTCCAGGGAACCTTCCCGGGGACCTCATATGCCAAGCCGTCCCTGCCGATAACATCGCTCCCCAACTTTTACAATCTTCTATACATCTATGCTGATTTGGCAGTGCCACATCTTAATGACTTGCCCCAAAATAGCCTTTCTTCTATTCAGTGATCAAAATCTTAGTCAAAAATGCAATGGCCCTCACAAACTAATGCAATTTTGAAAGTCATTGGTTTTATGATCCTTCACACTGCACGATTGCCGGGCGAGGTGCCCGACGGCCGATGCGGCTGACGCACATCCCGGGGGTGGGGGTGATGGGGGGAGTGAAGTTACTTCACTCCCTCCATCACGCAGCTCCATAGCACAGCATGGACGATATTTGTGGGGCCGCGCACCGTTCATCGTTGTTGGCTACCCACTGAAAGATATGAACGATGTCTCATTCATTAATGACCGAGATCCTTCATATCGTTCACTGGTATCTTTCAGTATGTAGGGCCCATAAGTCTAATATATCTCATGACTTCCTCAAACATACTGCTGTCTACCAGTCTATCAGGAGAGGGATTCTGGTCACTCTGCCAATGGCATGGAGACTAATGGGCACTGATATTCACCAGGGAACCCTACAAGTGGATTTGGACTTTTGTAGCAGTTTCCCCAAAGTCAAGGACCTCCCAGCCCAGCACCAGATTCTGGGGGTATTTCAGATCTGATTGATGCTGTGCACAGCGGGCGATCAGATACGAACTGCGCATGCACCACACTGTACCAGCACGTCACATGGCTGCAACGGGGATTGCCGGTCAGCAACGGGATTGTGTGAAGGATCCGGCGTTTGTGGGTGGCAAATGACCATTTTCAGGGAGTGTCCGGAAAACGCAGCGGGTTCAAGCGTTTTCAGGGAGGGTGTCTGACCTCAAATCCTTTCCCGAATAGGCTGACGTAATCACAACGGCTCAGTAAGTCCTAGACTGCGCAGAGACTGGACAAAATCAGCTCAGCTACACATTTGATCGCACACTTGCACAGTGAAAATACCCTCCACCTGTAGGCGGTGACTACCTGATCCCAGAACTGCAAAAATCGCTGCCCAGTGATCAGATCTGAATTACCCCCTCTATTAGTGTGAGTGGAAAAAGAGAGCACCTCATTGGATTAACACAGATTAACACAGCACACTGTAGCAACTAATGAGGCTCTGAAGACACAGCAAGAAGGTGGAGGTACAAGGCAGATGGAGGGGTAATAGACAATAACTCTGGGAAAGTAGCAAAGAAATCTACAGAAAAAGGGTGCAGTATTGAGTCCAAGGCAGTGGGGAACACAAAAGGGATCAACAGCAACTGGGAGCAATAAAAAAGCTAAAGCATAATGGAGCTTTCAGAGGATCCACCACAACAAGGGCCAGCTGACCCGTCAGGACTTCTTTCTAAAAACAGACCAGGATCTGACACTGGGTTGCCTGCTGGGAAGGATTAATTAGGGCACCAAATAGGGATTGGATCACTGTTGACCATGTGGATCGGAATCCGGGAACTCAGCTGCGCAAAACCCTACCAAAATGGTGGTACCCATGGATTGAAGATGCCCTGGGGGCAAACCAAAGGGAAGCACTGGCTGCAAACTGGGCCCAATGTGAATGGAATACTATTCATTGTATGACACACACCTAGCAAAATGCCATGGATACTGCTAAACGAATACACCTTCAATGTGAGATCTTCCCACTAGTGAATGGAACCTAAACTAATACACCTTCACTGTGAGATCTTCCCACCAGTGAACGGAACCTAAACTAATACACCTTCACTGTGAGATCTTCCCACCAGTGAACGGAACCTAAACCAATACACCTTCACTGTGAGATCTTACCACCAGTGAACGGAACCTAAACTAATATACCTTTACTGTGAGATCTTCCCACCAGTGAACGGAACTTAAACCAATGCACCTTCACTGTGAGATCTTCCCACCAGTGAACGGAACCTAAACTAATGCACCTTCACTGTGAGATTTTCCCACCAGCGAACATAACCTAAACAAATACACCATCACTGTGAGATCTTCCCACCAGTAAACGGAACATAAACCAATACACCTTCACTGTGAGATCTTCCCACCAGTGAACGGAACCTAAACCAATACACCTTCACTGTGAGATCATCCCACCAGTGAACGGAACCTAAACCAATACACCTTCACTGTGAGATCTTCCCACCAGTGAACGGAACCTAAACGAATACACCTTCACTGTGAGATCTTCCCACCAGTGAATGGAACCTAAACTAATACACCTTCACTGTGAGATCTTCAAACCAGTGAACGGAACCTAAACCAATACACCTTCACTGTGAGATCTTCCCACCAGTGAATGGAACCTAAACTAATACACCTTCACTGTGAGATCTTCCCACCAGTGAACGGAACCTAAACCAATACACCTTCACTGTGAGATATTCCCACCAGTGAACGGAACCTAAACCAATACACCTTCACTGTGAGATCTTCCCACCAGTGAACGGAACCTAAACCAATACACCTTCACTGTGAGATCTTCCCATCAGTGAACGGAACCTAAACCAATACACCTTCACTGTGAGATCTTCCCACCAGTGAACGGAACCTAAACCAATACACCTTCACTGTGAGATCTTCCCACCAGTGAACGGAACCTAAACCAATACACCTTCACTGTAAGATCTTCCCACCAGTGAACGGAACCTAAACTAATACACCTTCATTGTGAGATCTTCCCACCAGTGAACGGAACCTAAACCAATACACCTTCACTGTGAGATTTTCCCACCAGTGAACGGAACCTAAACCAATACACCTTCACTGTGAGATCTTCCCACCAGTGAACGGAACCTAAACCAATACACCTTCACTGTGAGATCTTCCCACCAGTGACCGGAACCTAAACCAATACACCTTCACTGTGAGATCTTCCCAACAGTGAACGGAACCTAAACTAATACACCTTCACTGTGAGATCTTCCCACCAGTGAACGGAACCTAAACCAATACACCTTCACTGTGAGATCTTCCCACCAGTGAACGGAACCTAAACCAATACACCTTCACTGTGAGATCTTCCCACCAGTGAACGGAACCTAAACCAATACACCTTCACTGTGAGATCTTCCCACCAGTGAATGGAACCTAAACTAATACACCTTCACTGTGAGATCTTCCCACCAGTGAATGGAACCTAAACTAATACACCTTCACTGTGAGATCTTCCCACCAGTGAATGGAACCTAAACTAATACACCTTTACTGTGAGATCTTCCCACCAGTGAACATAACCTAAACCAATACACCTTCACTGTAAGATCTTCCCACCAGTGAACATAACCTAAACCAATACACCTTCACTGTGAGATCTTCCCACCAGTGAACGGAACCTAAACTAATACACCTTCACTGTAAGATCTTCCCACCAGTGAACGGAATCTAAACCAATACACCTTCACTGTGAGATCTTCCCACCAGTGAATGGAACCTAAACCAATGCACCTTCACTGTGAGATCTTCCCACCAGTGAACGGAACCTAAACCAATACACCTTCACTGTGAGATCTTCCCACCAGTGAACGGAACCTAAACTAATACACCTTCACTGTAAGATCTTCCCACCAGTGAACGGAATCTAAACCAATACACCTTCACTGTGAGATCTTCCCACCAGTGAACGGAACCTAAACCAATGCACCTTTACTGTGAGATCTTCCCACCAGTGAACGGAACCTAAACCAATACACCTTCACTGTGAGATCTTACCACCAGTGAATGGAACCTAAACTAATACACCTTCACTGTGAGATCTTCCCACCAGTGAATGGAACCTAAACTAATATACCTTCACTGTGAGATCTTCCCACCAGTGAATGGAACCTAAACTAATACACCTTCACTGTGAGATCTTCCCACCAGTGAACATAACCTAAACCAATACACCTTCACTGTAAGATCTTTCCACCAGTGAATGGAACCTAAACTAATACACCTTTACTGTGAGATCTTCCCACCAGTGAACATAACCTAAACCAATACATCTTCACTGTAAGATCTTCCCACCAGTGAATGGAACCTAAACCAATACACCTTCACTGTGAGATCTTCCCACCAGTGAACGGAACCTAAACTAATACACCTTCACTGTAAGATCTTCCCACCAGTGAACGGAATCTAAACAAATACACCTTCACTGTGAGATCTTCCCACCAGTGAACGGAACCTAAACCAATACACCTTCACTGTGAGATCTTCCCACCAGTGAACGGAACCTAAACTAATACACCTTCACTGTAAGATCTTCCCACCAGTGAACGGAATCTAAACCAATACACCTTCACTGTGAGATCTTCCCACCAGTGAACGGAATCTAAACCAATACACCTTCACTGTGAGATCTTCCCACCAGTGAACGGAACCTAAACCAATACACCTTCACTGTAAGATCTTCCCACCAGTGAATGGAACCTAAACCAATACACCTTCACTGTGAGATCTTCCCACCAGTGAACGGAACCTAAACTAATACACCTTCACTGTGAGATCTTCCCTCCAGTGAACGGAATCTAAACCAATACACCTTCACTGTGAGATCTTCCCACCAGTGAACATAACCTAAACCAATACACCTTCACTGTAAGATCTTCCCACCAGTGAATGGAACCTAAACTAATACACCTTTACTGTGAGATCTTCCCACCAGTGAATGGAACCTAAACTAATACACCTTCACTGTGAGATCTTCCCACCAGTGAACATAACCTAAACCAATACACCTTCACTGTAAGATCTTCCCACCAGTGAATGGAACCTAAACTAATACACCTTTACTGTGAGATCTTCCCACCAGTGAACATAACCTAAACCAATACATCTTCACTGTAAAATCTTCCCACCAGTGAATGGAACCTAAACCAATACACCTTCACTGTGAGATCTTCCCACCAGTGAACGGAACCTAAACTAATACACCTTCACTGTAAGATCTTCCCACCAGTGAACGGAATCTAAACAAATACACCTTCACTGTGAGATCTTCCCACCAGTGAACGGAACCTAAACCAATACACCTTCACTGTGAGATCTTCCCACCAGTGAACGGAACCTAAACTAATACACCTTCACTGTAAGATCTTCCCACCAGTGAACGGAATCTAAACCAATACACCTTCACTGTGAGATCTTCCCACCAGTGAACGGAATCTAAACCAATACACCTTCACTGTGAGATCTTCCCACCAGTGAACGGAACCTAAACCAATACACCTTCACTGTAAGAACTTCCCACCAGTGAATGGAACCTAAACCAATACACCTTCACTGTGAGATCTTCCCACAAGTGAACGGAACCTAAACTAATACACCTTCACTGTGAGATCTTCCCACCAGTGAACGGAATCTAAACCAATACACCTTCTCTGTGAGATCTTCCCACTAGTGAACATAACCTAAACCAATACACCTTCACTGTAAGATCTTCCCACCAGTGAACGGAACCTAAACCAATACACCTTCACTGTGAGATCTTCCCACCAGTGAACGGAACCTAAACCAATACACCTTCACTGTAAGATCTTCCCACCAGTGAACGGAATCTAAACCAATACACCTTCACTGTGAGATCTTCCCACCAGTGAACGGAACCTAAACTAATACACCTTCACTGTAAGATCTTCCCACCAGTGAACGGAATCTAAACCAATACACCTTCACTGTAAGATCTTCCCACCAGTGAACGGAACCTAAACTAATACACCTTTACTGTAAGATCTTCCCACCAGTGAACGGAATCTAAACCAATACACCTTCACTGTGAGATCTTCCCACCAGTGAACGGAACCTAAACCAATACACCTTCACTGTAAGATCTTCCCACCAGTGAACGGAACCTAAACCAATACACCTTCACTGTGAGATCTTCCCACCAGTGAACGGAACCTAAACCAATACACCTTCACTGTGAGATCTTCCCACCAGTGAACGGAACCTAAACCAATACACCTTCACTGTGAGATCATCCCACCAGTGAACGGAACATACTTAGCATCTCTGCTTCAATTGACAATACAAGAATAATCTTTACCTTCAATCTCAATGATGATATCATAGTTGGCTAGATGCATAATCGCTTGGAAAGTGATAAAATGGAGAGGGATAAAGTACCAGCCAATCAGCTCCTAACTGCCACGTCACAGGCTGTGTTTGAAAAATGGCAGTTAGGAGCTGATTGGCTGGTACTTTATCCCTCCCCATTTTATCACTTTCCAAGCGATGATGCATCTAGCCAACTGTCATTAACAAAATTCTCTTCAATTGTTTTACAATAAATCCCAAGTTCACCCTCCAGGCTTCCCGATATCAGCACCTACATCCTCTGCCTACTGCCGTTCCCAGTTGCATGGCCTGTATTGGGCTGCAGTCACTCTAGATCTCTCTACATTATAGTACATACCTGTAATTCTCCTAATTCCATGATGTCTCTTCCCAGCTTCTCCGGCTATATGAGCTCCAAGACTGTGTCCAATTATGTGAATATTTGAAGAAAAATATTCCATCTCTTCCTAATGACATATAAATACATTAAAATCTATAAAATATAAGAAAAGTAAGCCTAAGCACTCAGTGAAATATTAGTGTGGTAATATGGTAAGGCAACTTACTGAAGATGATGTCTGTGAACAACATAAATAGGGGGTGGGGTAAGATGAGCCAGTTTTTACTTACAGTATGTTATCTCCATGGAAAGGAGAATTTACATAAAAGTAAAATAAAAACATCCACCTTTGTTTCAGGATGTCCCCTATCGCTCGTCGGGATCCGTCTGTCACAATACCGATGCTGGGATCCTGATGGGGGCACCATACCACCACCGGTATACTGGCGAGGTAGGTGATTCCCCCTCTAGGAGTGTCCAGACACCCATAGAGGGAACATAGAACCTGTGGCAAGCATAGCTCACCATCGAGCCCGCAAGGGGCTTTGTTGTGCTCACCCCCTGCCGTCGTTCAACCGCTTTGGATGCTGATGTAGGTATACTGACATTCGGCATCCCCGGCGGCGGTAACACATACCGAACGGCTCCTATCAAACAACAATAAAAATGCATCTATGACAAAAGGCAGTGCAAATATGAAATATCAGAATAACAGTGTCTTGTAGATACTGTGCCCCGGATTAGGGATAAATTGATCACAGTCAGTGGGTACATTGAGCCTTCTCGGGGTAAATTCATCAAATTACTTTTAAAAGCTTAAACATGAGCATAATTACACAAATATTTACTTATGACTTTTCCTTTCCAAAGAGTCTTATTTATTTTCTTAAAGGTAACAATAAACAATATAAATCAACCACATAAAGTTTAACATTTAACAGTGATACAATTATCATACATCATCATTTCCACAACTATTCAACATTCCACCAACGCTGCCGGGAAATATGAAGTGCGCCAAACCCCCCCCAACACCATTCTGCCAGACTGCTCAGGTAAATGTAGTTTCATCAGCAAATCGCTCTGGGGGAGATTTATCAAGGCTAGGAGAGAGAAAAGTGGAGATATATACTAACCAATCAGCGTCTAACTGTCATACAGTATTCGAGGCTGTGTTTGAAAAAAATGACACATTGGAGCTGATTGGTTGGTACTTTATCTCTCCCCAATGTTTGATAAATCTCCCCCTTTTTGAGGGAAAAACACCAAGGAGGGTTTGTCTTGGCCGGTGCTCCCGGGGATTCTTCTGAGAAATTTTGCGCTCACTTCATGATCCTCAATTTCAGACTGACTCAATTTACTTCACAGCCACGATTTGGGGAAAAAACGCCCCCGCACATAAATCCACAGATTCCCCAATCTCTCTGCGCTGGCCACAGGTTCTGTTCGCACTGTATGGGTGTCATGGACACCAGAGCCGTAACTATGTGTGTGCCAGGTGTGCCTGGCACACAGCGCAGTCGCCCTGAGGGCACAACGGCCAGCATTCTATGTCAGCGGCTTGTAATGAGTCAAATTGACCTAATACAAGCCGCCTGTGCTGTGTGCGTCCCGCTGGATGAGAAGAGGAGAGGAGCAGCTCCGGAAGCAGGGGAGGAGGAGGGGACTGGAGCCGCAGCAGCACTATGTAATTGGTAGCGGCGCCGCTGCAGCTGTCTCTCTCCTGCCGCATTGGCTGGCCGACGCTGCTGTGAATGCTGGGATGCGCTTCCCTTAAATTATTATTTTGTGTCCACACCCCTTCCCCATGAAGCCATGCCCCTATATTTTTTGCACGCGTCTACACGGGGGGAGCGCCAATGCCGTTTCTAGCACACAGCGCTAAAATGCTTAGTTACAGCACTGGTGGACCTCCACGAGTGGGAATAGTCGCTGTTAGTCGTCATGCTGACTGTCTGGATTTTGGGCGGTTAGGATATAGGGGTCGGTATTGTCCCGACCGGTCACATGACTACATCCCAGTGGAGCGATTGCGTCTGGCCATATTAGTTGTGGCTCTACAGTCACTAAGGAGCGGTGAGGCCGCCAGTGGCACAGACCTGTCTGTAATGAATTGCTACTGCTAGGTTGATGATAGGAACGTTAAAGCCTCATCAGAGTAGTGATATTTACCAGGCATTATCAGCACGGCACAGTGGGGTCTATTCATCAAGCAGAGATATGAGTGGAGAAGTTGCCCATGGCAACCAATCAGCTTTAAAGTAACTTTTATCAAGAGCATTAATACATTTATTAGAGATGAGCGGGTTCGGTTCGTTGAGATCCGCACCCCCCCGAACTTCACCTATTTTACACGTGTCCGAGGCAGCCTCGGATCCTCCCGCCTTGCTCGGTTAACCCGAACGAGGCCGAATGTCATCATCCCGGTGTCGGATTCTCGCGAGATTCGTATTCCATATAAAGAGCCGCGCGTCTCCGCCATTTTCACTTGTGCATTGGAGATTGAATGGAGAGGACGTGGCTACGTTCTCTCCCTCAAAAGCTCCGTATCTGTGCTCAGTGTGCTCCAAATCTGTGCTCAGTGTGCTGCAAATATCTGTGCTCAGTGTGCTGCAAATATCTGTGCTCAGTGTGCTGCAAATATCTGCTCAGTGTGCTGCAAATATCTGTGCTCAGTGTGCTGCAAATATCTGTGCTCAGTGTGCTGCAAATATCTGTGCTCAGTGTGCTGCAAATATCTGTGCTCAGTGTGCTGCTAATATCTGTGCTCAGTGTGCTGCTAATATCTGCTCAGTGTGCTGCAAATATCTGCTCAGTGTGCTGCAAATATCTGTGCTCAGTGTGCTGCAAATATCTGCTCAGTGTGCTGCAAATATCTGTGCTAAGTGTGCTGCAAATATCTGTGCTCAGTGTGCTGCAAATATCTGTGCTCAGTGTGCTGCTAATATCTGCTCAGTGTGCTGCAAATATCTGCTCAGTGTGCTGCAAATATCTGTGCTCAGTGTGCTGCAAATATCTGTGCTCAGTGTGCTGCAAATATCTGTGCTCAGTGTGCTGCAAATATCTGTGCTCAGTGTGCTGCAAATATCTGTGCTCAGTGTGCTGCATTGTGGGGACCACCAGTATATAATTATAGTAGTGCAGTACAGTAGGCCATTGCTGTATCTTGTAGCTCTGTGTCAGACTCAGTTCTAGACAGTATCCTGATCAGTAGTGCTCAATATCTGCTGCATTGTTATATGACCAGTATATACTATATATATATATATTATATATAGTAGGACAGTGCAGCATTTTGGTGACCAACAGTATATACTTGTACAGTACAGTAGGCCATTGCTGTATCTTGCAGCTCCGTGTCACTGCAAGTATCCATATCTGTGCTGCATTGTTGTGAGCAGTATATATAGTAGTACAGTGTAGTATTTTGGTGGCCAACAGTATACAGTTGTACAGTACAGTAGGCCATTGCTGTATCTTGCAGCTCCGTGTCACTTCAAGTATCCATATCTGTGCTGCATTGTTGTGAGCAGTATATATAGTAGTACAGTGCAGCATTTGGGTGACCAACAGTATATAGTTGTACAGTACAGTAGGCCATTGCTGTATCTTGCAGCTCCTTACAGACTCAGTTCTATTCTCCGTATCAGTGCTCAATGTCTTTGCTGCATTGTGGTGACCAGTATACAGTACAATAGTCCAGTGCTGTTCTCGCTGCTCAGTGTCAGGTATCCGTAGTATCATCAGTGATCAGTATAATCAGTGCTCAGTAAAATCAGTGCTCAGTATAATCAGTTCTCTGTATAATCAGTTCTCAGTATAATCAGTGATCAGTATAATCAGTTCTCAGTATAATCAGTTCTCAGTATAATCAGTGATCAGTATAATCAGTTCTCAGTATAATCAGTGCTCAGTATAATCAGTTCTCAGTATAATCAGTGATCAGTATAATCAGTGCTCAGTATAATCAGTGATCAGTATAATCAGTTCTCAGTATAATCAGTTCTCAGTATAATCAGTGCTCAGTATAATCAGTTCTCAGTATAATCAGTGATCAGTATAATCAGTGATCAGTATAATCAGTTCTCAGTATAATCAGTGATCAGTATAATCAGTGCTCAGTATAATCAGTTCTCAGTATAATCAGTGATCAGTATAATCAGTGCTCAGTATAATCAGTTCTCAGTATAATCAGTGATCAGTATAAACAGTGCTCAGTATAATCAGTGCTCAGTATAATCAGTTCTCAGTATAATCAGTGATCAGTATAATCAGTTCTCAGTATAATCAGTGATCAGTATAATCAGTTCTCAGTATAATCAGTGCTCAGTATAATCAGTTCTCAGTATAATCAGTGATCAGTATAATCAGTGATCAGTATAATCAGTTCTCAGTATAATCAGTGATCAGTATAATCAGTGCTCAGTATAATCAGTGATCAGTATAATCAGTTCTCAGTATAATCAGTGCTCAGTATAATCAGTTCTCAGTATAATCAGTTCTCAGTATAATCAGTGCTCAGTATAATCAGTGCTCAGTATAATCAGTGATCAGTATAATCAGTTCTCAGTATAATCAGTTCTCAGTATAATCAGTGCTCAGTATAATCAGTTCTCAGTATAATCAGTTCTCAGTATAATCAGTTCTCAGTAAAATCAGTTCTCAGTATAATCAGTGCTCAGTATAATCAGTTCTCAGTATAATCAGTTCTCAGTAAAATCAGTGCTCAGTATAATCAGTGATCAGTATAATCAGTTCTCAGTATAATCAGTTCTCAGTAAAATCAGTTCTCAGTATAATCAGTGCTCAGTATAATCAGTTCTCAGTATAATCAGTTCTCAGTAAAATCAGTTCTCAGTATAATCAGTTCTCAGTATAATCAGTGCTCAGTATAATCAGTTCTCAGTATAATCAGTTCTCAGTAAAATCAGTTCTCAGTATAATCAGTGCTCAGTATAATCAGTGATCAGTATAATCAGTGATCAGTATAATCAGTGATCAGTATAATCAGTTCTCAGTATAATCAGTGATCAGTATAATCAGTGATCAGTATAATCAGTTCTCAGTATAATCAGTTCTCAGTAAAATCAGTTCTCAGTATAATCAGTGCTCAGTATAATCAGTGATCAGTATAATCAGTGATCAGTATAATCAGTTCTCTGTATAATCAGTTCTCAGTATAATCAGTGATCAGTATAATCAGTGATCAGTATAATCAGTTCTCAGTATAATCAGTTCTCAGTATAATCAGTGCTCAGTATAATCAGTTCTCAGTATAATCAGTTCTCAGTATAATCAGTGCTCAGTATAATCAGTGCTCAGTATAATCAGTGATCAGTATAATCAGTTCTCAGTATAATCAGTTCTCAGTATAATCAGTGCTCAGTATAATCAGTTCTCAGTATAATCAGTTCTCAGTATAATCAGTTCTCAGTAAAATCAGTTCTCAGTATAATCAGTGCTCAGTATAATCAGTTCTCAGTATAATCAGTTCTCAGTAAAATCAGTGCTCAGTATAATTAGTGATCAGTATAATCAGTTCTCAGTATAATCAGTTCTCAGTAAAATCAGTTCTCAGTATAATCAGTGCTCAGTATAATCAGTTCTCAGTATAATCAGTTCTCAGTAAAATCAGTTCTCAGTATAATCAGTTCTCAGTATAATCAGTGCTCAGTATAATCAGTTCTCAGTATAATCAGTTCTCAGTAAAATCAGTTCTCAGTATAATCAGTGCTCAGTATAATCAGTGATCAGTATAATCAGTGATCAGTATAATCAGTTCTCAGTATAATCAGTGATCAGTATAATCAGTGATCAGTATAATCAGTTCTCAGTAAAATCAGTTCTCAGTATAATCAGTGCTCAGTATAATCAGTGATCAGTATAATCAGTGATCAGTATAATCAGTGCTCAGTATAATCAGTGATCAGTATAATCAGTTCTCAGTATAATCAGTGATCAGTATAATCAGTTCTCAGTATAATCAGTTCTCAGTATAATCAGTGATCAGTATAATCAGTGATCAGTATAATCAGTTCTCAGTATAATCAGTGATCAGTATAATCAGTGATCAGTATAATCAGTTCTCAGTATAATCAGTGATCAGTATAATCAGTTCTCAGTATAATCAGTGATCAGTATAATCAGTGATCAGTATAATCAGTGATCAGTATAATCAGTGCTCAGTATAATCAGTGATCAGTATAATCAGTTCTCAGTATAATCAGTTCTCAGTATAATCAGTGATCAGTATAATCAGTGATCAGTATAATCAGTTCTCAGTATAATCAGTGCTCAGTATAATCAGTGATCAGTATAATCAGTTCTCAGTATAATCAGTGATCAGTATAATCAGTGCTCAGTATAATCAGTTCTCAGTATAATCAGTGATCAGTATAATCAGTGATCAGTATAATCAGTTCTCAGTATAATCAGTTCTCAGTATAATCAGTGATCAGTATAATCAGTGATCAGTATAATCAGTGCTCAGTATAATCAGTGATCAGTATAATCAGTGATCAGTATAATCAGTTCTCTGTATAATCAGTGATCAGTATAATCAGTTCTCAGTATAATCAGTGATCAGTATAATCAGTGATCAGTATAATCAGTGCTCAGTATAATCAGTGATCAGTATAATCAGTGCTCAGTATAATCAGTTCTCTGTATAATCAGTGATCAGTATAATCAGTGATCAGTATAATCAGTGATCAGTATAATCAGTTCTCAGTATAATCAGTTCTCAGTATAATCAGTGATCAGTATAATCAGTGATCAGTATAATCAGTGCTCAGTATAATCAGTGATCAGTATAATCAGTGCTCAGTATAATCAATGATCAGTATAATCAGTGCTCAGTATAATCAGTGATCAGTATAATCAGTTCTCAGTATAATCAGTGATCAGTATAATCAGTTCTCAGTATAATCAGTGATCTGTATAATCAGTGATCAGTATAATCAGTGCTCAGTATAATCAGTTCTCAGTATAATCAGTTCTCAGTATAATCAGTGATCAGTATAATCAGTGATCAGTATAATCAGTGCTCAGTATAATCAGTGATCAGTATAATCAGTTCTCAGTATAATCAGTGATCAGTATAATCAGTTCTCAGTATAATCAGTGATCAGTATAATCAGTGATCAGTATAATCAGTGCTCAGTATAATCAGTTCTCAGTATAATCAGTTCTCAGTATAATCAGTGATCAGTATAATCAGTGATCAGTATAATCAGTGCTCAGTATAATCAGTGATCAGTATAATCAGTTCTCAGTATAATCAGTGATCAGTATAATCAGTGATCAGTATAATCAGTGATCAGTATAATCAGTTCTCAGTATAATCAGTGATCAGTATAATCAGTGATCAGTATAATCAGTGCTCAGTATAATCAGTTCTCAGTATAATCAGTGATCAGTATAATCAGTGATCAGTATAATCAGTTCTCAGTATAATCAGTGATCAGTATAATCAGTGATCAGTATAATCAGTGCTCAGTATAATCAGTTCTCAGTATAATCAGTGATCAGTATAATCAGTGATCAGTATAATCAGTGATCAGTATAATCAGTGCTCAGTATAATCAGTTCTCAGTATAATCAGTGATCAGTATAATCAGTGATCAGTATAATCAGTGATCAGTATAATCAGTTCTCAGTATAATCAGTGATCAGTATAATCAGTTCTCAGTATAATCAGTTCTCAGTATAATCAGTGCTCAGTATAATCAGTGCTCAGTATAATCAGTTCTCAGTATAATCAGTGATCAGTATAATCAGTGCTCAGTATAATCAGTGATCAGTATAATCAGTTCTCAGTATAATCAGTGATCAGTATAATCAGTGATCAGTATAATCAGTGATCAGTATAATCAGTTCTCAGTATAATCAGTGATCAGTATAATCAGTGATCAGTATAATCAGTTCTCAGTATAATCAGTGATCAGTATAATCAGTGATCAGTATAATCAGTTCTCAGTATAATCAGTGATCAGTATAATCAGTGATCAGTATAATCAGTGCTTAGTATAATCAGTTCTCAGTATAATCAGTGATCAGTATAATCAGTGCTCAGTATAATCAGTGCTCAGTATAATCAGTGCTCAGTATAATCAGTTCTCAGTATAATCAGTGATCAGTATAATCAGTGATCAGTATAATCAGTTCTCAGTATAATCAGTGCTCAGTATAATCAGTGCTCAGTATAATCAGTTCTCTGTATAATCAGTGATCAGTATAATCAGTTCTCAGTATAATCAGTGATCAGTATAATCAGTGATCAGTATAATCAGTGATCAGTATAATCAGTGATCAGTATAATCAGTGCTCAGTATAATCAGTTCTCAGTATAATCAGTGATCAGTATAATCAGTGATCAGTATAATCAGTTCTCAGTATAATCAGTGATCAGTATAATCAGTGATCAGTATAATCAGTTCTCAGTATAATCAGTGATCAGTATAATCAGTTCTCAGTATAATCAGTTCTCAGTATAATCAGTGATCAGTATAATCAGTGATCAGTATAATCAGTTCTCAGTATAATCAGTTCTCAGTATAATCAGTGATCAGTATAATCAGTGATCAGTATAATCAGTTCTCAGTATAATCAGTGATCAGTATAATCAGTGATCAGTATAATCAGTTCTCAGTATAATCAGTGATCAGTATAATCAGTGCTCAGTATAATCAGTTCTCAGTATAATCAGTGATCAGTATAATCAGTGATCAGTATAATCAGTGCTCAGTATAATCAGTTCTCAGTATAATCAGTGATCAGTATAATCAGTGATCAGTATAATCAGTGATCAGTATAATCAGTGATCAGTATAATCAGTTCTCAGTATAATCAGTGATCAGTATAATCAGTGATCAGTATAATCAGTGATCAGTATAATCAGTGCTCAGTATAATCAGTTCTCAGTATAATCAGTGATCAGTATAATCAGTGATCAGTATAATCAGTTCTCAGTATAATCAGTGATCAGTATAATCAGTGATCAGTATAATCAGTTCTCAGTATAATCAGTGATCAGTATAATCAGTGATCAGTATAATCAGTGATCAGTATAATCAGTTCTCAGTATAATCAGTGATCAGTATAATCAGTGCTCAGTATAATCAGTGCTCAGTATAATCAGTTCTCAGTATAATCAGTGATCAGTATAATCAGTGCTCAGTATAATCAGTGATCAGTATAATCAGTTCTCAGTATAATCAGTGATCAGTATAATCAGTGATCAGTATAATCAGTTCTCAGTATAATCAGTGATCAGTATAATCAGTGATCAGTATAATCAGTGCTCAGTATAATCAGTTCTCAGTATAATCAGTGATCAGTATAATCAGTGCTCAGTATAATCAGTTCTCAGTATAATCAGTGATCAGTATAATCAGTGATCAGTATAATCAGTGCTCAGTATAATCAGTGCTCAGTATAATCAGTTCTCTGTATAATCAGTGATCAGTATAATCAGTTCTCAGTATAATCAGTGATCAGTATAATCAGTGATCAGTATAATCAGTTCTCAGTATAATCAGTGATCAGTATAATCAGTGATCAGTATAATCAGTTCTCAGTATAATCAGTGATCAGTATAATCAGTTCTCAGTATAATCAGTTCTCAGTATAATCAGTGATCAGTATAATCAGTGATCAGTATAATCAGTTCTCAGTATAATCAGTGATCAGTATAATCAGTGATCAGTATAATCAGTGATCAGTATAATCAGTGCTCAGTATAATCAGTGCTCAGTATAATCAGTTCTCTGTATAATCAGTGATCAGTATAATCAGTTCTCAGTATAATCAGTGATCAGTATAATCAGTGATCAGTATAATCAGTGATCAGTATAATCAGTTCTCAGTATAATCAGTGATCAGTATAATCAGTGATCAGTATAATCAGTGCTCAGTATAATCAGTTCTCTGTATAATCAGTGATCAGTATAATCAGTTCTCAGTATAATCAGTGATCAGTATAATCAGTGCTCAGTATAATCAGTGATCAGTATAATCAGTGATCAGTATAATCAGTGCTCAGTATAATCAGTGCTCAGTATAATCAGTTCTCAGTATAATCAGTGATCAGTATAATCAGTGATCAGTATAATCAGTTCTCAGTATAATCAGTGATCAGTATAATCAGTGATCAGTATAATCAGTTCTCAGTATAATCAGTGATCAGTATAATCAGTTCTCAGTATAATCAGTGATCAGTATAATCAGTTCTCAGTATAATCAGTTCTCAGTATAATCAGTTCTCAGTATAATCAGTGATCAGTATAATCAGTGATCAGTATAATCAGTTCTCAGTATAATCAGTGATCAGTATAATCAGTGATCAGTATAATCAGTTCTCAGTATAATCAGTGATCAGTATAATCAGTGCTCAGTATAATCAGTGCTCAGTATAATCAGTTCTCTGTATAATCAGTGATCAGTATAATCAGTTCTCAGTATAATCAGTGATCAGTATAATCAGTGATCAGTATAATCAGTGCTCAGTATAATCAGTGATCAGTATAATCAGTGCTCAGTATAATCAGTGCTCAGTATAATCAGTTCTCAGTATAATCAGTGATCAGTATAATCAGTGCTCAGTATAATCAGTTCTCAGTATAATCAGTGCTCAGTATAATCAGTGCTCAGTATAATCAGTTCTCTGTATAATCAGTGATCAGTATAATCAGTTCTCAGTATAATCAGTGATCAGTATAATCAGTGATCAGTATAATCAGTGCTCAGTATAATCAGTGATCAGTATAATCAGTGCTCAGTATAATCAGTGCTCAGTATAATCAGTTCTCAGTATAATCAGTGATCAGTATAATCAGTGATCAGTATAATCAGTGCTCAGTATAATCAGTGATCAGTATAATCAGTGCTCAGTATAATCAGTGATCAGTATAATCAGTGATCAGTATAATCAGTGCTCAGTATAATCAGTTCTCAGTATAATCAGTGATCAGTATAATCAGTTCTCAGTATAATCAGTGATCAGTATAATCAGTGATCAGTATAATCAGTGCTCAGTATAATCAGTTCTCAGTATAATCAGTGATCAGTATAATCAGTGATCAGTATAATCAGTTCTCAGTATAATCAGTGATCAGTATAATCAGTGATCAGTATAATCAGTTCTCAGTATAATCAGTGATCAGTATAATCAGTGCTCAGTATAATCAGTTCTCAGTATAATCAGTGATCAGTATAATCAGTGCTCAGTATAATCAGTGATCAGTATAATCAGTTCTCAGTATAATCAGTGATCAGTATAATCAGTGATCAGTATAATCAGTTCTCAGTATAATCAGTGATCAGTATAATCAGTGATCAGTATAATCAGTGATCAGTATAATCAGTTCTCAGTATAATCAGTGATCAGTATAATCAGTGATCAGTATAATCAGTGCTCAGTATAATCAGTTCTCAGTATAATCAGTGATCAGTATAATCAGTGATCAGTATAATCAGTGCTCAGTATAATCAGTGATCAGTATAATCAGTGATCAGTATAATCAGTTCTCAGTATAATCAGTTCTCAGTATAATCAGTGATCAGTATAATCAGTTCTCAGTATAATCAGTGATCAGTATAATCAGTTCTCAGTATAATCAGTGATCAGTATAATCAGTGATCAGTATAATCAGTTCTCAGTATAATCAGTGATCAGTATAATCAGTGATCAGTATAATCAGTGATCAGTATAATCAGTGATCAGTATAATCAGTTCTCAGTATAATCAGTGATCAGTATAATCAGTGATCAGTATAATCAGTTCTCAGTATAATCAGTGCTCAGTATAATCAGTGCTCAGTATAATCAGTGATCAGTATAATCAGTGCTCAGTATAATCAGTTCTCAGTATAATCAGTGATCAGTATAATCAGTGCTCAGTATAATCAGTGATCAGTATAATCAGTTCTCAGTATAATCAGTGATCAGTATAATCAGTGATCAGTATAATCAGTTCTCAGTATAATCAGTGATCAGTATAATCAGTGATCAGTATAATCAGTGATCAGTATAATCAGTTCTCAGTATAATCAGTGATCAGTATAATCAGTGATCAGTATAATCAGTGCTCAGTATAATCAGTTCTCAGTATAATCAGTGATCAGTATAATCAGTGATCAGTATAATCAGTGCTCAGTATAATCAGTGATCAGTATAATCAGTGATCAGTATAATCAGTTCTCAGTATAATCAGTTCTCAGTATAATCAGTGATCAGTATAATCAGTTCTCAGTATAATCAGTGATCAGTATAATCAGTTCTCAGTATAATCAGTGATCAGTATAATCAGTGATCAGTATAATCAGTTCTCAGTATAATCAGTGATCAGTATAATCAGTGATCAGTATAATCAGTGATCAGTATAATCAGTGATCAGTATAATCAGTTCTCAGTATAATCAGTGATCAGTATAATCAGTGATCAGTATAATCAGTTCTCAGTATAATCAGTGATCAGTATAATCAGTGATCAGTATAATCAGTGATCAGTATAATCAGTTCTCAGTATAATCAGTGATCAGTATAATCAGTGATCAGTATAATCAGTGCTCAGTATAATCAGTGATCAGTATAATCAGTGATCAGTATAATCAGTTCTCAGTATAATCAGTGATCAGTATAATCAGTGATCAGTATAATCAGTGATCAGTATAATCAGTGCTCAGTATAATCAGTGATCAGTATAATCAGTGATCAGTATAATCAGTGCTCAGTATAATCAGTGCTCAGTATAATCAGTTCTCAGTATAATCAGTGCGCTGTTAGACGTGCGCCCGTTTTCTGCCATTAGTGCATTGGAATTTAGACAATTGATGAAGTTATTGTGTTCCCGGTACCAGAGCCGTCTTAACAGCAGTGTAGGCCCCTGGGCACAGCAATGCACTGGGGCCCCTACCCATCCTCCAGTGTTGGGGGTGGGGGTGCTATCAGCGGCAGCATTCATGTCCTGCGGGCGATAGGGGCTGTTCTATCTTCCGCTCAGCATGTAGGACCTGGAGCAGTAATTTCTGCTAATTACTCCTTTACTGCACAGATGGGGCTAAACTGTAGAAGGGGTCATTGGGCTGAATGAAGAAGCCCTGGTACATGACTTCCAGGGCGGTAGGGGGTGTTCTATCTTCCGCTCAGCATGTAGGACCTGAAGCAGTGATTTCTGCTAATTACTCCTTTACTGCACAGATGGGGCTAAACTGTAGAAGGGGGCATTGGGCTGAATGAAGAAGCCCTGGTACATGACTTCTAGGGTGGTAGGGGGTGTTTAATACATAGGGGAGGGGTGGCTAGTGGAGTGGGATTAATATTTATCATTTTACAGTGGGAGGGCAGCTTGCTTGACTGCAGATATCTCAAGTTCCTGAAAATATATTTCTTAGCTTTGAATGGGATAAAATACTATAGAGTCCCACCTTTCAGAAGATTTTGGGGACTTGGGGATCAGAGCTCAGGAGCCAGAGCAATTCACCAACGAAAATCTAAAACTGCATATTAGGCGTGTGGAGCTGGAGCAGGGATCAGCAGCTTGAAGACTGATATCTCTGGTTCTGGGCATAGTAGAGACACGCTGCCAGTGTCCACTAAAAGGGAAGAGTCCTGGCTTTTGGCTTATACCCTCAGAAATACCCAAAGTCAGACAGAACCCGAAATATCTGGCTGGGAAAAGCAATTAACAGGCTTGGATGGGGACCACTGTTTTCAAGTCAGATATCTCCGGTTCCCCAGGGCCGATTTTCAAAAATCTGGTACCCCTGGAAAGAGGGGACCCTCAGCTATCAGCATAGGGCCCTTATTCTCTTGGGGCCCTTGGGCAAGAGCCCATTGAGCCCATACAAAAAGACGGCCCTGCCCGGTACAAAATCCCATCTAGATTCCACTTCACTAGGCAGGTGATAGCGAGATTTTACCAATTAATATCAGTGATTTATAATTATTAATTACAGTGATCTTGCCAAATAGTTCCAGTGATTTGTCATTTTCTTCCAGTGATTTGGACCAATAATACCATTGATTAGAACAAATAATTCCTGTGATATTGAGGTGTTTGTGTCGCTTAGCTTAGCCGTCCAGCGACCTTGGTGCACCTCTTTTTCTCTTTTCTTTGCATCATGTGCTGTTTGGGGACTATTTTTTTAAGTGCCATCCTGCCTGACACTGCAGTGCCACTCCTAGATGGGCCAGGTGTTTGTGCCGCCCTCTTGGGTCGCTTAGTTTAGCCATCCAGCGACCTCGGTGCAAATTTTAGGACTAAAAATAATATTGTGAGGTGTGAGGTGTTCAGAATAGACTGAAAATGAGTGGAAATTGTGGTTATTGAGGTTAATAATACTATAGGATCAAAATGACCCCCAAATTTAAAAAAAAACACCCGAATACAAAACACACCCGAATCCGACTAAAAATTTTCAGGGAGGTTTTGCCAAAACGCGTCCGAATCCAAAACCAAAACACAAGGGCCCTCATTCCGAGTTGTTCGCTCGCAAGCTGCTTTTAGCAGCTTTACACACGCTAAGCCGCCGCCTACTGGGAGTGAATCTTAGCTTCTTAAAATTGCGAACGAAAGATTCGCAATATAGCGAAAAGACATCTCTGTGCAGTTTCTGAGTAGCTTGAGACTTACTCGGCATCTGCGATCAGTTCAGTGCTTGTCGTTCCTGGTATGACGTCATAAACACACCCAGCGTTCGCCCAGACACTCCTCCGTTTCTCCAGCCACTCCCGCGTTTTTACCAGAAACGGTAGCGTCTTTCCGCACACACCCATAAAACGGCCAGTTTCCGCCCAGAAACACCCACTTCCTGTCAATCACATTACGATCACCAGAACGAAGAAAAAAACGTGAGTAAAAAACCTAACTGCATAGCAAATTTACTTTGCACAGTCGCACTGCGGACATTGCGCATGCGCACTAAGCGGAAAATCGCTGCAATGCGAAAAAATTTACCGAGCGAACAACTCGGAATGACCCCCAAAACCCGAAAAAATTTCCGGTGCACATCTCCAAAAATTATACAAAGCAGCTAATGGGTTGCCATAGGCAACTTCTCCACTCTTTTCACTGCTTTATGAATAGACTAGAGCAGCCTTTTTCAACAGGTGTGCCGCTGCCCGCCACCGCCCCCCACACAGGCACGCTGCAGCTGCCAGCCAGATATGCCTTCTTGCCGGGCAGCGCTGCACTTCCGCAACAGCCGGCCCGTGACCTATGGGGACTTATAGGTCACGCACCGCACTCGTCCATGCTGCCTCGTCCCAGCGCTTCTCACTTCTCCCCACTGAGAGGGAAAGATTTAAGGTTACAAATGTGCGTGTTTATATATATATATATATATATATATACAGGGGTTAAAGTGAGGGGGAACGAGGTGGAACTGAGTTCCACCACCTGTAATGGTAGGGGGAACTAGTTCCACCATCTCCATTGCCCTGCACAGTAATTCCAACAGAAAAGCCCACCCCATCATCTGCGTCAATCGATGATACAGGCGGCACTAGTGTTACTGATGAGCTGCAGCCACCTACTCCTTCCTCAGGTCCTGGTGCCTCCATGGTCCTCCTCCATGAGTTCCACCACCTCACCAGGACCACTTTAAGCCCTGTATATATATATATAAATAATGTGTATATAATGTTTAGATATATATATATATATACATAATGTGTTTATATATATATATAATGTGTATATACATTAATGTGTGAGGAATTACTATGGGGGGCATATATGTATAATTACTATGGGGGCAGTTGTGTCTTGTGTGGCATTAATATAAATCCATTTTATTACAGTGGGAGCCAGTGTGTTATTACTGCGGGTCAATAAAAATGATGGTGTGCCTTGGCAATTTTAAAATCTTGTTTACTGTACCACGAGTTTAAAAAGGTTGAAAATGACTGGACTAGAGTGTACAGTATATATATTGTGACAAGAACACTGGGATAGTGTTTGAGGGCAGGTATATTTGTCCCAGGTTCTTGTCTTACATGTTTTAGAAAATGTTAACTTCTAGGAAAAATGCTTTTTGTTTTGTCTGAACCTTTTCAGTTTGCTGTAAAAGCTGGGTAAAGGCTCTGAGAGAGAGATAAGGCGAGTTCTAGACATTGGGCCCAGTTCGGGTCTTTGGCCTCACAGAGGGCTAATCAGGGTTTCAGCTGTGTAAGAGTGTTATAGTGCTTCTAACCTGATTAGTATGGGCAGACTGCCTGGGAAGGCTGGAGGATCTGTGTGTGAGAGACACGCTTTCTGATGCAAGTAAGCTATACAGTATGTACTGAAGAACTCTGTGTTTTGTTTAGTGACAGTTAGGAATATCTTATGTTTAGTTAGTGCCGGACAGGCAAGGTATTTTTATTTTTGGGTTTTGTTTTATTTTCTGTTTCAATAAAACTGGCCGGGGTCAGTTGTACCAGAAACTGGACTTGTGTTGTTCCTCAGCTGCTGCGTGCGGCCATATTCCCCAGGAAAAGGCGCCTTGCACCCCTACAGTGTTACAACTTGGTGGAGAATGCGAGCACACCGTTCTGCGCATAAGTGAAAGCAGCAGCTTTGTGAGGCCTGCAGAAAACGGTGGTTTATGCAGATACAGCCCAGTGTGAAGTTACTGAGACTCACCCCTGAGGGTTTGATATGTCCTGGGTGAAAGCAGCTACAAAGCCGCCTGAAAAATCTGTCGACATGGAGGATCTGCTTAAAGCCTTGCTGCAAGCTACAGCGGCTCAGCAGGAGGCCAACCGACAGCAGCAGGTGGCAATGGAAGAAAATAGGAGACAACAGCAGGTGGCAATGGAGGAAAATTGGAGACTACAGCAGGAGGCCAACAGACAGCAGCAGGTGGCAATGGAGGAAAATATAAGACAGCAGCAGGTGGCAATGGAGGAAAATAAGAGACAACAGCAGGCAGTTGTTGATGAACTTTACAGGCAACAGCGTCAGGATAGACAGGCCTTAACAGAAGTGGTGCAGAGCCTTGCAGCCCGGATTGGAGATGTGGCCGTCAGTGCTCCGACCAGCTCTAGTTCTATACGGGCCAGTCACTTCCTGCAGAAAATGACAGAGGCTGATGATGTGGAGGCCTACTTGACCACGTTTGAAAGGACTGCAGAGCGTGAGAACTGGCCAAAAGCACAGTGGGCCAGTCTGCTGGCACCTTTCCTGTCAGGTGAGCCCCAAAAAGCTTACTTTGATTTAAGCCCTGCTGAGGCTCGGGACTATGATAAACTAAAGACTGAGATCCTGACCCGCCTGGGAGTCACGCTGTCAGTACGAGCACAACGGGTGCACCGCTGGCTGTACGCCATGGAGAAGCCTCCGCGCTCCCAGATGCACGACCTTATTCAGCTAACAAAAAAATGGCTACAGCCAGAGACATTAACTGGTCCCCAGATGGTGGAAAGAGTCGTCATGGACCGCTACTTGAGATCTTTGCCCATGGTCCTGCGCAAGTGGGTGAGCCATGGAAACCCGGGTACTGCTGACCAATTAGTGGACATGGTAGAGAGGTATTTGGCAGCAGAGGAACTACTGATGACCACCCAGCAACCCATAGATCCTCGACAGCGCCCTTCAGTAAAGACTGGTAAGACTGTTCCGTGGGAAAACGTTGCTGGGCGGTTAAGAGAACGCAGGGCTGGAGAGACTGTAAACACTGGCCCTGGAGACAGGCCAATGGGGCTAGAACGGTCTATGCTGCCCAAACGGGTTGATAATCGTGTGGTTAAATGTTTTAGGTGTGGTATGCCAGGTCATGTTATTGCCAATTGCCCAGTCACGCAAGAACCCATGCAATGTGATGCTGCCTTTGAATGTCGCAGAATGTCTTTCTTTGCTAGGTTAGCCTGTACTGTGGTACCTTCACCTGAGCTGGAAAAACAAATGTGTGATGTGTTCTTAGAGGGTAACCGGGTAGAGGCCTTGCTAGATTCAGGAAGTTTAGTTACCCTCGTGAAAGCTGGGTTAGTGAACCCCTTAAAGGTCCAGCAAATACCTATTGGGGTAACTTGCATACATGGGGATACCCAACATTATGCCACTGCTGAGGTGAATATAGAAACTTGTTGTGGGTCAGCAATGGTTAAAGTGGGACTGGTCCCTACCTTGGTGCATGAGGCCATAATAGGGAGGGATTTTCCTCATTTTTGGAAACTGTGGGAATCACGGTTATCAACAGATGTGAGAAGTAAAAAGCCAGTTGATAATACCGGTGATTTTATGGATGTACGTGGGTCTTCGGAACTTTCTGGCCCTTTGCCTTTTGCTAGTTTGGCTGGGGAAGTGACAGATGGGGAGTCCAGTGAGGACCCTCTTGCCGGGAACAGAGACATAGTAGTTAGAACTGAAAGCGTGCCTGACCTGGAGGTAAAGAAGGATCTGTTTGCGTCTGAACAGTTAAAGGATCCTACCTTAATAAAGGCTAGAGAGAATGTTAAGATTGTTAATGGGGAACCTGTGGTACCAGGTGACAGGGTTACGTATCCCCACATGGCCATCTGTAATGAGCTCTTGTACCACATTGTCAAAAGGGGTGAGGATGTGGTGGAACAGCTGGTAGTTCCCCAGCCTTATCGGAGAACGGTACTAGATTTAGCTCATAGTCACGTTACCGCAGGACATTTAGGGGCAGAAAAAACCACTGAAAGAGTTTTACAAAGGTTCTTTTGGCCAGGGGTTTATAAAGAAGTGTCTGAATATTGTTCTTCCTGTCCTGAATGCCAGTATCATGCCCCTAGACCCCATTTCAGGAGCCCACTAGTTCCCATGCCTATTATAGAGGTCCCGTTTGACAGAATAGCCATGGATCTCGTGGGGCCCTTGTTAAAGTCTGCTCGGGGCCATCAGTATATCCTGGTAATTATGGACTATGCCACTCGATATCCTGAGGCTGTCCCTTTACGCACTATCACAACCAAGGCGATAGCTAGGGAGCTGGTGCAGGTATTTAGTAGAGTGGGAATACCAAAAGAAATTTTGACTGACCAAGGTACTCCATTTATGTCAAGGATCATGAAAGAGTTGTGCAAGTTATTTAAGGTCACTCACCTCAGGACGTCCATCTACCATCCCCAAACTGACGGGTTGGTGGAAAGGTTTAATAAAACATTAAAAAGTATGTTAAAAAAGGTTGTTGAGAGAGATGGGAAAAACTGGGATTGTTTGTTGCCCTACTTGTTAATGGCCATCAGAGAAGTTCCTCAGTCCTCTACGGGGTTTTCTCCATTTGATTTGTTGTATGGTAGACACCCCAGAGGGCTGTTGGATATTGCCAAAGAGACGTGGGAAGGACAGCCCACTCCTTATAGAAGCGTTATTGAGCATGTAACACAAATGCAGGATAGGATTGCAGCCGTGGTACCTGTTGTCAGAGAGCACATGGAACAGGCCCAAAGTGCTCAACAGAGGGTCTATAACCGGAGTGCCAAGATACGGGAATTTGCTCCTGGAGATAGAGTTCTTGTTTTGGTACCCACTGTGGAAAGCAAATTCCTAGCTAAATGGCAGGGTCCATTTGAGATTAGGGAAAAAGTGAATGAGGTTAATTACAAAGTATACCAGCCGGGAAAGAGAAAACCCGAACAGATCTACCATGTTAACTTAATCAAACCCTGGAAAGATAGGTTGTCTCTGTCAGCGGAGCCTTGCCCATCGGTGTCTTCACCCCGGTTGCTTCCCGCAGTGAAGGTGTCAGAGACATTATCAGCTGATCAGAACAATCAGGTTAAAGAATTTCTCATCCAAAATAGGGAGGTATTTTCAGAGCTGCCTGGCCGAACGACCATAATAAAACATGACATTGTCACAGAACCAGGGGTCAGGGTTCATTTAAAGCCATATAGGATTCCTGAAGCTCAGCGAGAAGCTATTTCTAAGGAAGTTAAAACCATGTTAGAACTGGGAGTCATAGAGGAGTCTAACAGTGAGTGGTCCAGTCCCATAGTGCTCATCCCGAAGCCCGACGGTAGCATACGCTTCTGTAATGACTTTCGTAAGTTAAATGAGGTGTCCAAGTTTGACGCATACCCCATGCCCCGTGTGGATGAGCTTGTAGAAAGGCTGGGAACAGCCAGGTTTCTCACCACATTGGACCTGACCAAAGGTTACTGGCAAATACCTTTATCTGATAGCGCCAAAGAAAAAACAGCCTTTTCGGTTCCGGAGGGGCTGTACCAGTATAAGATGTTACCCTTTGGGTTGCATGGGGCTCCAGCAACCTTTCAACGGGCGATGGATAAAATTTTGAGGCCCCATAGAAAATATGCAGCTGCCTATTTGGATGATGTGGTAATTCACAGTACAGACTGGGGGTCCCATTTGGTTAAAGTACAAGCAGTACTGGACTCAATCAGAGAGGCAGGGTTAACTGCTAACCCAAAGAAGTGCTGCCTCGCAATGGAGGAGGTCAAATACTTGGGCTTCACCATAGGCAGAGGTCTGATTAGGCCCCAATTGAATAAAGTTGATGCTATTCAAAACTGGCCTCGTCCAGTGAATAAAAAACAGGTAAGGGCTTTTTTGGGAATTACTGGGTACTATAGACGGTTTATTCCTAATTTTGCGACCACAGCGGTGCCGTTGTCAGACCTTACCAAAGGGAAGCAGTCAAATGTGGTGAAATGGAACCCTGATGCAGAAAAGGCGTTCCAAGCGTTAAAAGTGGCTTTGTGTTCACAACCGGTGTTGATAACACCAGATTTTTCAAAAGAATTTGTGGTACAGACAGATGCCTCAGAGGTAGGGATAGGTGCTGTGCTGTCCCAAACCAGAGATGGGGACGAACACCCTATCATTTATTTGAGTAGGAAACTCAATGAGCATGAAAAAAGGTATGCCATTGTGGAAAAGGAGGCTTTGGCCATTAAGTGGGCACTAGATACCTTGAGGTATTACCTCTTGGGTAGACAATTCAGACTAGTGACAGACCATGCCCCTTTAAAATGGATGTATGTAAATAGAGGCAAGAATGCTCGTGTAACTAGATGGTTTCTAGCGTTGCAGGACTTTAAGTTTACTGTCGAACATAGACCGGGAACACAATTGGCCAACGCAGATGCATTGTCTCGCATCTTCTGTTTGGGGGCTACAAGTGTTCCGGCCCCTAGGTCGAAACAGGGGAGGGGGATATGTGACAAGAACACTGGGATAGTGTTTGAGGGCAGGTATATTTGTCCCAGGTTCTTGTCTTACATGTTTTAGAAAATGTTAACTTCTAGGAAAAATGCTTTTTGTTTTGTCTGAACCTTTTCAGTTTGCTGTAAAAGCTGGGTAAAGGCTCTGAGAGAGAGATAAGGCGAGTTCTAGACATTGGGCCCAGTTCGGGTCTTTGGCCTCACAGAGGGCTAATCAGGGTTTCAGCTGTGTAAGAGTGTTATAGTGCTTCTAACCTGATTAGTATGGGCAGACTGCCTGGGAAGGCTGGAGGATCTGTGTGTGAGAGACACGCTTTCTGATGCAAGTAAGCTATACAGTATGTACTGAAGAACTCTGTGTTTTGTTTAGTGACAGTTAGGAATATCTTATGTTTAGTTAGTGCCGGACAGGCAAGGTATTTTTATTTTTGGGTTTTGTTTTATTTTCTGTTTCAATAAAACTGGCCGGGGTCAGTTGTACCAGAAACTGGACTTGTGTTGTTCCTCAGCTGCTGCGTGCGGCCATATTCCCCAGGAAAAGGCGCCTTGCACCCCTACAGTGTTACAATATATATATATATATATATATTATAAGGGCACGGTCGTGCCCTTATATTAAGGCTGGGCTGAATTGAACAAACGGAATTCTCCCATAGGGAACTTCTGAGATGGGGGCATGGTGTTTGAGGGGCTACACCTCAAAAGTGATTAAACGTACTGAGCTGAAAATTGGCATGCACGCGTAGAATCCTCACCCGGTGCTGCAGGGCAAAATAATAAAAAATGAGGAATTGGGAGTAACCTAACGTTTCAACTGTCAGTTTTTTTCTGTGACTTCCTGGTTGGTTTTTTGACACCGTTTTCCCATATAGTGAATGAGAATTTTTTTGGGAAAGGCATAACTCAGGATAGAGGACAAATTAAGACTTGGGGTTTGTTTTATTAGATAGATCTTGTCCCAGTGTAGTGCCTTTTGGGGTTAAGGTTTTTCAGAAAGTTATAGTTTTTTTTTATTTAGTAAAATATGCATACCTCCCAACTGTCCCGCTTTCAGCGGGACAGTCCCGCTATTCGGACCCTGTCCCGCTGTCCCACCCGCGGGCAGCAGTGTCCCGCGAGTGGGGGGGCAGTTAGGGGAGGCTTTGATCACCCGCTGCTCTGCTCTGCAAAGCAGCCGGTGATCACGGAATACATGCTACGCGCACGGCATGTATTCAGAGCTAGGAGGGGAGCAGGGGCTGTCCAGCTGCTGGGAGAGCGCTGGGCACGCCCCCAAAAGGAGAGAAAAAAAACGGACCGTTTGGTGAGGCCACGCCCACTCGAGCAAGGCCACGCCTATCACGATCAAGGCCACACACCCTTTTTGGATCGGCGCACGGCTTCGCCGCGCAAGAGTCCCGCTATCGACAAGCCAAAAGTTGGGAGGTATGAAATATGCCCCATTTTAATGATAGGGCTTTCAATTTGTTGCGGCTGTGCAGTGGCCGCCAGCAGGGGGTGTACTTAGATAGGCTTCATATTGGTGTCCAAAGATGGCCGACCTCTCTCGCTTAGGGGGAATGGTCTTGTGAATTAGAGGGCGGCAGAGCGGGAGGAGGTTCAGGGGCAGCTGCGGCAGTCTATCACTGCTGCCGGGCTGCCCCTGTCACTACGGAAGCGGCTGAAGTGGTGCGGGAGCCGGGAGGAGGTTCAGGGGCAGCTGCGCCAGTCTATCACTGCTGCCGGGCTGCCCCTGTCACTACGGAAGCGGCTGAAGTGGCGCGGGAGCCGGGAGGAGGTTCAGGGGCAGCTGCGCCAGTCTATCACTGCTGCCGGGCAGCCCCTGTCACTACGGAAGCGGCTGAAGTGGTGCGGGAACCGGGAGGAGGTTCAGGGGCAGCTGCGGCAGTCTATCACTGCTGCCGGGCTGCCCCTGTCACTACGGAAGCGGCTGAAGTGGTTTGGGAGCCGGGAGGAGGTTCAGGGGCAGCTGCGGCAGTCTATCACTGCTGCCGGGCAGCCCCTGTCACTATGGAAGCGGCTGAAGTGGTTCGGGAGCCGGGAGGGGGTTCAGGGGCAGCTGCGGCAGTCTATCACTGCTGCCGGGCTGCCCCTGTCACTACGGAAGCGGCTGAAGTGGTGCGGGAGCCGGAGGAGGTTCAGGGGCAGCTGTGGCAGTCTGTCACTGCTGCCGGGCTGCCCCTGTCACTACGGAAGCGGCTGAAGTGGTGCGGGAGCCGGGAGGAGGTTCAGGGGCAGCTGCGGCAGTCTATCACTGCTGCCGGGCTGCCCCTGTCACTACGGAAGCGGCTGAAGTGGTGCGGGAGCCGGGAGGAGGTTCAGGGGCAGCTGCGGCAGTCTATCACTGCTGCCGGGCTGCCCCTGTCACTACGGAAGCGGCTGAAGTGGTGCGGGAGCCGGGAGGAGGTTCAGGGGCAGCTGCAGCAGTCTATCACTGCTGCTGGGCTGCCCCTGTCACTACGGAAGCGGCTGAAGTGGTGCGGGAGCCGGGAGGAAGTTCAGGGGCAGCTGCGCCAGTCTATCACTGCTGCCGGCTGCCCGTGTCACTACGGAAGCGGCTGAAGTGGTGCGGGAGCCGGGAGGAGGTTCAGGGGCAGCTGCGGCAGTCTATCACTGCTGCCGGGCTGCCCCTGTCACTACGGAAGCGGCTGAAGTGGTGCGGGAGCCGGGAGGAGGTTCAGGGGCAGCTGCGGCAGTCTATCACTGCTGCCGGGCTGCCCCTGTCACTACGGAAGCGGCTGAAGTGGTGCGGGAGCCGGGAGGAGGTTCAGGGGCAGCTGCAGCAGTCTATCACTGCTGCCGGGCTGCCCCTGTCACTATGGAAGCGGCTGAAGTGGTGCGGGAGCCGGGAGGAGGTTCAGGGGCAGCTGCGGCAGTCTATCACTGCTGCCGGGCAGCCCCTGTCACTACGGAAGCGGCTGAAGTGGTGCGGGAGCCGGGAGGAGGTTCAGGGGCAGCTGCAGCAGTCTATCACTGCTGCCGGGCTGCCCCTGTCACTACGGAAGCGGCTGAAGTGGTGCGGGAGCCGGGAGGAGGTTCAGGGGCAGCTGCGGCAGTCTATCACTGCTGCCGGGCTGCCCCTGTCACTACGGAAGCGGCTGAAGTGGTGCGGGAGCCGGGAGGAGGTTCAGGGGCAGCTGCAGCAGTCTATCACTGCTGCCGGGCTGCCCCTGTCACTATGGAAGCGGCTGAAGTGGTGCGGGAGCCGGGAGGAGGTTCAGGGGCAGCTGCGGCAGTCTATCACTGCTGCCGGGCAGCCCCTGTCACTATGGAAGCGGCTGAAGTGGTTTGGGAGCCGGGAGGAGGTTCAGGGGCAGCTGCGGCAGTCTATCACTGCTGCCGGGCAGCCCCTGTCACTATGGAAGCGGCTGAAGTGGTGCGGGAGCCGGGAGGAGGTTCAGGGGCAGCTGCAGCAGTCTATCACTGCTGCCGGGCAGCCCCTGTCACTACGGAAGCGGCTGAAGTGGTGCGGGAGCCAGGAGGAGGTTCAGGGCCCGCCACCGCCCCCCTCCTCCCTAGACCATCAGGGTACGGGCATTAGAACCATGGGGGATCAGTCAGGCCTCAGGCCTGTGGGCACGCTAGGCGGGCACTAGGCCCGGGGCCAATTTCAGGCATTAGGCCTGTGCCTATAATAGAGGGCATTAGGCCCTAGTGTGTAAGTGGCAAATTAGGGAATAAGGTGACCCTGTCTGCGCACGCCTATGCCCAGCAGGCCCCATGATAGGCGGGCACCAGGCCCATGGCCAAGTGTCAGGCCTCTGGCCTGTGGGCGCAGTAGGCGGGCTCTAGACCCGGGGGTCCAATATCAGGCATTAGGCCTGTGCCTATAATAGAGGGCATTAGGCCCTAGTGTAAGTGGCAAATTAGGGAATAAGGTGACCCTGGGCATTAGGCTCAGGTCACCCAGCAGGCCCCATGATAGGCGGGCACCAGGCCCGTGGCCAAGTGTTGGGCCTGTGGGCGCAGTAGGCGGGCACTAGGCCCGGGGCCAATATTAGGCCTGTGCCTGTAATAGAGGGCATTAGGCCCTAGTGTATGTGTGGCCCATTAGGGAATATAGTGACCCTGGGCATTTAGCCCAGGTCACCCAGCAGGCCCCATGATAGGCGGGCACCAGGCCCGTTGCCAAGTGTCAGGCCTGTGGGCGCAGTAGGCGGGCACTAGGCCCGGGGCCAATATTAGGCCTGTGCCTGTAATTGAGGGCATTAGGCCCTAGTGTATGTGTGGCCCATTAGGGAATATGGTGACCATTAGGGAATATGGTGACCCTCGCTCCACCCTCCGTTCCGTGTGCCCATCTCCCCCTACCCCCGCGCCTCCCCCGTGCTGTGTGCCCGGCTCCCCCCCCCCCTTCTGTGTGCCCGGCTCCTCATTCCGTGGTGTGTGCCCGGCCCCCCACCCCCTTCTGTGTGTGCCCCCCCCCCTTCTGTGTGCCTGGCTCCACTCTCCGTTCCGTGTGCCTGGCTCCCCCTACCCCTCCACTCCCCTGTGCTGTGTTCTCAACTCCACCCCTTTGTTTTGTGCCCGGCTTCCCCGCTCCTCCCGTGCTGTGTGCCCGGCGCCCCCGCTTCATCCCCCTATGCTGTGTGCCTGGTGTAACCAGGGCCGGTGCTAGGGTGTTCGGCGCCCCCCTGCAAACTATAAAATTGCGCCCTCCCATATTCCGTTGGCGTGCGCCGGGAAAAGGGGTGTGGTCTCACAACTAAGGGGCATGGCCACACAATAGTACCCCCATTTAAAATTACGCCACAATGTAGCACAATCTTATTAATCTTATACGTAATGCCCCACCCGTAGTAGTAGCGTCCTTATATGTAATGCACCCCAGTAGTAGTAGCATCCTTATACATAATGCACTCACAGTAGTAGTAGCATCCTTATACATAATGCCCCCCAGTAGTAGTAGCATCCTTATACGTAGTGCCCCCCCAGTAGTAGTAGCATCCTTATACATAATGCACACAGAGTAGTAGTAGCATCCTTATACGTAGTGCACCCCCAGTAGTAGATGCGTCCTTATATACGTAATGCCCCCCCCAGTAGTAGAAGCGTCCTTATACGTAGTGCACCCCCAGTAGTAGAAGCGTCCTTGTACGTAATTCCCCCCTAGTAGTAGTAGCGTCCTTATACGTAATGCCCCCCCCACAGTACTAGTAGCGTCCTTATACGTAATGGCCCCCCCAGTAGTAGCATCTTTACATGTAATGCCCCCCCCTGTAGTAGTAGCGTCCTTATGCATAATGCCCCCCCAGTAGTAGCATCCTTATACGTAATGCCCCTCTAGTAGTGGTAGCATTGTTATACGTAATGCCCCCCGAGTAATAGTAGCGTCCTTATATATAATGCCCCCAAGTAGTAGTAGCGTTCTTATACGTAATGCCCCCCCCCAGCAGTAGTAGCGTCCTTATACGTAATTCCCCATAATAGTAGTATCGTCCATATATGTAATGCCCCACAGTAGTAGTAGCGTCCTTTTACATAATGCACCCCCAGTAGAAGCCTCCCTATATGTAATTCCCCCGTAGTACTAGTAGCGTCCTTATAAGTAATGCCCCCCCTGTAGTAGCGTCCTTATATGTAATGCACCCTCCCAGTAGTAGTAGCGCTGTTACGCGTAAAGCCCCCCCTGTAGTAGTAGCATCCTTATACGTAGTGCACCCACAGTAGTAGTAACATCCTTATACGTAATTCCCCCCTAGTAGTAGTATCGTCCTTATAAATAATGGCCACCCCAGTAGTAGCGTAGTTTCACGTAATGCCCCCCTGTAGTAGTAGTGTCCTTATACGTAATGCCCCCCCAGTAGTAGTAGCGTCCTTGCATGTAATGGCCTCCCCCAGTAGTAGCGTCATTATACGTAATGTCCCCCCCAGTACTAGCGTCCATAAAGTGCGCGTACGCAGACATACCTCACACACACAATTCACACATATATACACACACATACACACCCACCCACCATATGCACACACACATACACACACCCACCCACACACACCACTTACCTAAGCCAGTCTCCCTCTGTACTGCAGCCTGGTCAGTGTAGCTCCGCCCCTTCTGTCCCGTTTAGCCCCGCCCCCTTTCGGCCCATTAAGCTCCGCCCCCGTCTGTCCCGTACTCAGCCGCTGTCACACGGGGAGGGGAGGCAGGAGGTTTTTGATTCTGCAGACGCTGCTGCCAGTGACTGTCATACAGTGACAGACACAGCAGCAGCAGGGGGGACAGGAGTCACAGGACGGCGCAGCAGTGAAGGGATTCAGAGCAGGGAAAGCACCTCTCTGTCCCAGCGCCTCCCTGCACTGCATCCCTTCGCTGAGCGGGTAGCGCCGGGCCTGGGTGTAACCCTCCCTTAACACTTTTATATGAGGTTCTTGTTTACTTTGATAGGGAATGGTTATTCAATATCGGTGCCTCCACCCAAGCTATTTTATTTGGGCTTGCCTGGGTAAGCCTCTCTATATAATGAATAGTAACTACAAATTTATCTGTATCCTGAGTATATATATATGTATACATTCATTTCAGTATAATGTTATACCTGTTCTTCTGTTCTCATTTCAGGATCTCCGGATGAAATTTCACATCAAGTCAACATACATGGTAAGTATAAGTACATGCATTTATTACCAACATAGTGAAGTAAAATTACATTTCAATCCTGCCCCAATATTCCTCCCTCTAGAGCCTATACAAGTTGTTTTGCATGCAATATACAAAAAAAATTGACCGTAATATTAGTGCAAGAGTGACCCGGGTACTCAAAACAAAGCGCAATGTCTGGGCCCTTAAATTAGTGTACACTATTGAATACCTTGTATAACATCCCAAACCACACTGAAACTTAGTCATAGGATGAGTGGTATAAGTAGCATAATGTCCTCCTCCTTAATTATGCTAGAGTCTCCTCATTAAAGATAGCAGGTAATGTCTATGAAACAACCAGCATGAAATATCCGGCACTCTGCTACAATTGTGGCCCTCATTCCGAGTTGATCGCTCGCAAGGCGATTTTAGCAGAGTTACACACGCTAAGCCGCCGCCTACTGGGAGTGAATCTTAGCTTCTTAAAATTGCGAACGATGTATTCGCAATATTGCGATTACACACTACTTAGCAGTTTCAGAGTAGCTTCAGACTTACTCGGCATCTGCGATCAGTTCAGTGCTTGTCGCTCCTGGTTTGACGTCACAAACACACCCAGCGTTCGCCCAGACACTCCTCCGTTTCTCCAGCCACTCCCGCGTTTCTCCCAGAAACGGTAGCGGTTTTATCCACACGCCCTTAAAACGCCGTGTTTCCGCCCAGTAACACCCATTTCCTGTCAATCACACTACGATCGCCGGAGCGAAGAAAAAGCCATGAGTAAAAATACTATCTTCAGAGCAAAATTACTTGGCGCAGTCGCAGTGCGAACATTGCGCATGCGTACTAAGCAGAAAAACGCTGCGATGCGAATAAAATTACCGAGCGAACGACTCGGAATGAGGGCCTGTATTTCCTCTCCCTGTAATACTGGGGGTCATTCCGAGTTGTTCGCTCGCAAGCGGATTTTAGCAGATTTGCTCATGCTAAGCCGCCGCCTACTGGGAGTGAATCTTAGCATCTTAAAATTGCGAACGATGTATTCGCAATATTGCGATTACACACCTCGTAGCAGTTTCTGAGTAGCTCCAGACTTACTCTGCCTGTGCGATCAGTTCACTGCTTGTCGTTCCTGGTTTGACGTCACAAACACACCCAGCGTTCGGCCAGACACTCCTCCGTTTCTCCAGCCACTCCTGCGTTTTTTCCGGAAACGGTAGCGTTTTTTCCCACACGCCCATAAAACGGCCAGTTTCCGCCCAGTAACACCCATTTCCTGTCAATCACATTACGATCGCCAGAACGATGAAAAAACCGTGAGTAAAATTACTAACTGCATAGCAAATTTACTTGGCGCAGTCGCAGTGCGGACATTGCGCATGCGCATTAAGCGGAAAATCGCTGCGATGCGAAGATTTTTACCGAGCGAACAACTCGGAATGACCCCCACTATGTAGTCTAACAACTAGCATTTAGTAACTGTATCCATATCGATGGCTGCTACTGTGATGTTTCAATTATTTGCCACACTGTAAGCGGATGCCTTGTAACTACATAAGTCCTGGCTGCTCTTTTTCTTACTGCTAATTTCCCTTTCTGTAACTTTATGCAAATGTAGTAAGCAATGCATTTATCTCTTGGTTCAGATATATTAGTCTTTTCCACTGTACTTAAAAAGGTAAAGGGTAATATAATATATTTGAGAGGCCCACCTTTAAGTTTATTAAGGTTGTACCTTAAATGAAGATCCAAGACCGGTGCATTATGGCTCCATATTTACTTTTGCCACTCTATACTGCAGACCTTTAAATTAATTTGAGCTGCTTCCTATTACAGTACACTTGCGGGGTTTTTTTTATTTACCCCTGAGGTCTTCACCTAAATCTCAGTCTTTTTCCTTAGGGGTTGATATGTATATACATATATAAGCAATAGAGTGGAGCTGTCCTGCTGAGTAAGTGATGACATCCCAAAAAAAAAGTCTATCTCTATTAGAGATGAGCGGGTTCGGTTCCTCGTAATCCGAACCCCCCCGAACTTCAGCCTTTTTACACGGGTCCGAGGCAGACTCGGATCTTCCCGCCTTGCTCGGTTAACCCGAGCGCGCCCGAACGTCATCATCCCGCTGCCGGATTCTCGCGAGGCTCGTATTCTATCGCGAGACTCGGATTCTATATAAGGAGCCGCGCGTCGCCGCCATTTTCACACGTGCATTGAGATTGATAGGGAGAGGACGTGGCTGGCGTCCTCTCCGTTTAGATAGAGAGTGAGACACTTGATTTACTAGTAATTTAATTTTAGTAATTTTGGGGAGCATTAGGAGTACTCAGAGTGCAGAGTTTTGCTGATAGTTAGTTACTAGTGACTGACCACTTTATTATTTAATATAATCCGTTCTCTGCCTGAAAAAAAACGATACACAGTCACATACCATATCTGTGCTCAGCCTCAGTGTGCTGCATGATAATATCATCTATGTATATCTGACTGTGCTGAGTGCTCACTGCTCACACAGCTGAATTGTGGGGGAGACTGGGGAGCAGTTATAGCAGGAGTACATAACAGTGCATACTTTTGCTGCCAGTGTGACTGACCAGTGACCACCAGTATATTGTCTGCCTGAAAAAGTTAAACACTCGTGTGGTGTTTTTTTTTTTATTCTATAAACGCATTCTGCTGACAGACAGTGTCCAGCAGGTCCGTCATTCATTATATTATAATATATACCTGCAGTAGTGATATATATATTTTTTATATCATTATCATCCAGTCTATACTAGCAGCCGCAGTACGGTAGTCCACGGCTGTAGCTACCTCTGTGTCGGCAGTGCTCGTCCATAATTGTATACCTACCTGTGGTGGGGGTTTTTTTTCTGTCTTCTTCATACTAGTAGTTTAGGAGTCTGCTGACAGTGTCCAGCAGGTCCGTCATTATATAATATATACCTGTCCTGCAGTAGTGATATATATATATTTTTTATATCATTATCATCCAGTCTATACTAGCAGACGCAGTACGGTAGTCCACGGCTGTAGCTACCTCTGTGTCGGCAGTGCTCGTCCATAATTGTATACCTACCTGTGGTGGGTTTTTTTTTCTATCTTCTTCATACTAGTAGTTTAGGAGTCTGCTGACAGTGTCCAGCAGGTCCGTCATTATATTATATATACCTGTCCTGCAGTAGTGATATATATATATATATATTTTATATCATCATCCAGTCTATACTAGCAGACGCAGTACGGTAGTCCACGGCTGTAGCTACCTCTGTGTCGGCAGTCGCTCATCCATAATTGTATACCTACCTGTGGTGGGTTTTTTTTTCCCTATCTTCTTCATACTAGTAGTTTAGGAGTCTGCTGACAGTGTCCAGCAGGTCCGTCATTATATAATATATACCTGTCCTGCAGTAGTGATATATATATATTTTTTATATCATTATCATCCAGTCTATACTAGCAGACGCAGTACGGTAGTCCACGGCTGTAGCTACCTCTGTGTCGGCAGTGCTCGTCCATAATTGTATACCTACCTGTTGTGGGGTTTTTTTTCTATCTTCTTCATACTAGTAGTTTAGGAGTCTGCTGACAGTGTCCAGCAGGTCCGTCATTATATAATATATACCTGTCCTGCAGTAGTGATATATATATATATATATTTTATATCATTATCATCCAGTCTATACTAGCAGACGCAGTACGGTAGTCCACGGCTGTAGCTACCTCTGTGTCGGCAGTCGCTCGTCCATAATTGTATACCTACCTGTGGTGGGTTTTTTTTTTCTATCTTCTTCATACTAGTAGTTTAGGAGTCTGCTGACAGTGTCCAGCAGGTCCGTCATTATATAATATATACCTGTCCTGCAGTAGTGATATTTATATATTTTTTATATCATTATCATCCAGTCTATGCTAGCAGACGCAGTACGGTAGTCCACGGCTGTAGCTACCTCTGTGTCGGCAGTCACTCGTCATCCATAAGTATACTAGTATCCATCCATCTCCATTGTTTACCTGAGGTGCCTTTTAGTTGTGCCTATTAAAATTTGGAGAACAAAAATGTTGAGGTTCCAAAAATAGGGAAAGATCAAGATCGACTTCCACCTCGTGCTGAAGCTGCTGCCACTAGTCATGGCCGAGACGATGAAATGCCATCAACGTCGTCTGCCAAGACCGATGCCCAATGTCATAGTACAGAGCATGTAAAATCCAAAACACCAAATATCAGTAAAAAAAGGACTCAAAAATCTAAAATAAAATCGTCGGAGGAGAAGCGTAAACTTGCCAATATGCCATTTACCACAAGGAGTGGCAAGGAACGGCTGAGGCCCTGGCCTATGTTCATGGCTAGTGGTTCAGCTTCACATGAGGATGGAAGCACTCAGCCTCTCGCTAGAAAAATGAAAAGACTTAAGCTGGCAAAAGCACAGCAAAGAACTGTGCGGTCTTCGAAATCACAAATCCACAAGGAGAGTCCAATTGTGTCGGTTGCGATGCCTGACCTTCCCAACACTGGACGTGAAGAGCATGCGCCTTCCACCATTTGCACGCCCCCTGCAAGTGCTGGAAGGAGCACCCGCAGTCCAGTTCCTGATAGTCAGATTGAAGATGTCAGTGTTGAAGTACACCAGGATGAGGAGGATATGGGTGTTGCTGGCGCTGGGGAGGAAATTGACCAGGAGGATTCTGATGGTGAGGTGGTTTGTTTAAGTCAGGCACCCGGGGAGACACCTGTTGTCCGTGGGAGGAATATGGCCATTGACATGCCTGGTGAAAATACCAAAAAAATCAGCTCTTCGGTGTGGAAGTATTTCAACAGAAATGCGGACAACATTTGTCAAGCCGTGTGTTGCCTTTGTCAAGCTGTAATAAGTAGGGGTAAGGACGTTAACCACCTCGGAACATCCTCCCTTATACGTCACCTGCAGCGCATTCATCATAAGTCAGTGACAAGTTCAAAAACTTTGGGCGACAGCGGAAACAGTCCACTGACCAGTAAATCCCTTCCTCTTGTAACCAAGCTCACGCAAACCACCCCACCAACTCCCTCAGTGTCAATTTCCTCCTTCCCCAGGAATGCCAATAGTCCTGCAGGCCATGTCACTGGCAATTCTGACGAGTCCTCTCCTGCCTGGGATTCCTCCGATGCATCCTTGCGTGTAACGCCTACTGCTGCTGGCGCTGCTGTTGTTGCTGCTGGGAGTCGATGATCATCCCAGAGGGGAAGTCGTAAGACGACTTTTACTACTTCCACCAAGCAATTGACTGTGCAACAGTCCTTTGCGAGGAAGATGAAATATCACAGCAGTCATCCTGCTGCAAAGCGGATAACTGAGGCCTTGGCATCCTGGGCGGTGGGAAACGTGGTTCCGGTATCCATCATTACTGCAGAGCCAACTATAGACTTGATTGAGGTACTGTGTCCCCGGTACCAAATACCATCTAGGTTCCATTTCTCTAGGCAGGCGATACCGAAAATGTACACAGACCTCAGAAAAAGACTCACCAGTGTCCTAAAAAATGCAGTTGTACCCAATGTCCACTTAACCACGGACATGTGGACAAGTGGAGCAGGGCAGACTCAGGACTATATGACTGTGACAGCCCACTGGGTAGATGTATTGACTCCCGCCGCAAGAACAGCAGCGGCGGCACCAGTAGCAGCATCTCGCAAACGCCAACTCTTTCCTAGGCAGGCTACGCTTTGTATCACCGCTTTCCAGAATACGCACACAGCTAAAAACCTCTTACTGCAACTGAGGAAGATCATCTCAGAATGGCTTACCCCAATTGGACTCTCCTGTGGATTTGTGGCATCGGACAACGCCAGCAATATTGTGTGTGCATTAAATATGGGCAAATTCCAGCATGTCCCATGTTTTGCACATACCTTGAATTTGGTGGTGCAGAATTTTTTAAAAAACGACAGGGGCGTGCAAGAGATGCTGTCGGTGGCCAGAAGAATTGCGGGACACTTTCGGCGTACAGGCACCACGTACAGAAGACTGGAGCAACACCAAAAATGCCTGAACCTGCCCTGCCATCATCTGAAGCAAGAAGTGGTAACGAGGTGGAATTCAACCCTCTATATGCTTCAGAGGTTGGAGGAGCAGCAAAAGGCCATTCAAGCCTATACAACTGACCACGATATAGGAGGTGGAATGCACCTGTCTCAAGCGCAGTGGAGAATGATTTCAACGTTGTGCAAGGTTCTGCAACCTTTTGAACTTGCCACACGTGAAGTCAGTTCAGACACTGCCAGCCTGAGTCAGGTCATTCCCCTCATCAGGCTTTTGCAGAAGAAGCTGGAGACATTGAAGGAGGAGCTAACACTGAGCGATTCCGCTAGGCATGTGGGACTTGTGGATGGAGCCCTTAATTCGCTTAACAAGGATTCACGGGTGGTCAATCTGTTGAAATCAGAGCACTACATTTTGGCCACCGTGCTCGATCCTAGATTTAAAACCTACCTTGGATCTCTCTTTCCGGCAGACAAAAGTCTGCAGGGGTTCAAAGAACTGCTGGTGAGAAAATTGTCAAGTCAAGCGGAACGCGACCTGTCAACATCTCCTCCTTCACATTCTCCCGCAACTGGGGGTGCGAGGAAAAGGCTCAGAATTCCGAGCCCACCCGCTGGCGGGGATGCAGGGCAGTCTGGAGCGACTGCTGATGCTGACATCTGGTCCGGACTGAAGGACCTGACAACGATTACGGACATGTCGTCTACTGTCACTGCATATGATACTCTCACCATTGAAAGAATGTTGGAGGATTATATGAGTGACCGCATCCAAGTAGGCACGTCAGACAGTCCGTACGTATACTGGCAGGAAAAAGAGGCAATTTGGAGGCCCTTGCACAAACTGGCTTTATTCTACCTAAGTTGCCCTCCCACAAGTGTGTACTCCGAAAGAGTGTTTAGTGCCGCCGCTCACCTTGTCAGCAATCGGCGTACGAGGTTACTTCCAGAAAATGTGGAGAAGATGATGTTCATTAAAATGAATTATAATCAATTCCTCCATGGAGACATTCACCAGCAGCAATTGCCTCCACAAAGTATACAGGGAGCTGTGATGGTGGATTCCAGTGGGGACGAATTGATAATCTGTGAGGAGGGGGATGTACACGGTGATGAATCGGAGGATGATGATGAGGTGGACATCTTGCCTCTGTAGAGCCAGTTTGTGCAAGGAGAGATTAATTGCTTCTTTTTTGGTGGGGGTCCAAACCAACCCGTCATTTCAGTCACAGTCGTGTGGCAGACCCTGTCACTGAAATGATGGGTTGGTTAAAGTGTGCATGTCCTGTTTATACAACATAAGGGTGGGTGGGAGGGCCCAAGGACAATTCCATCTTGCACCTCTTTTTTCTTTCATTTTTCTTTGCGTCATGTGCTGTTTGGGGAGTGTTTTTTGGAAGGGCCAGCCTGCGTGACACTGCAGTGCTACTCCAAGATGGGCCAGGTGTTTGTGTCGGCCACTAGGGTCGCTTAGCTTACTCACACAGCTACCTCATTGCGCCTCTTTTTTTTCTTCTTTGCGTCATGTGCTGTTTGGGGAGTATTTTTTGGAAGGGCCATCCTGCCTGACACTGCAGTGCCACTCCTAGATGGGCCAGGTGTTTGTGTCGGCCACTTGGGTCGCTGAGCTTAGTCACACAGCTACCTCATTGCGCCTCTTTTTTTCTTTGCGTCATGTGCTGTTTGGGGAGTGTTTTTTGGAGGGGCCATCCTGCGTGACACTGCAGTGCCACTCCTAGATGGGCCAGGTGTTTGTGTCGGCCACTAGGGTCGCTTAGCTTACTCACACAGCTACCTCATTGCGCCTCTTTTTTTTCTTCTTTACGTCATGTGCTGTTTGGGGAGTATTTTTTGGAAGGGCCATCCTGCCTGACACTGCAGTGCCACTCCTAGATGGGCCAGGTGTTTGTGTCGGCCACTTGGGTCGCTGAGCTTAGTCACACAGCTACCTCATTGCGCCTCTTTTTTTCTTTGCGTCATGTGCTGTTTGGGGAGTGTTTTTTGGAAGGGCCATCCTGCGTGACACTGCAGTGCCACTCCTAGATGGGCCAGGTGTTTGTGTCGGCCACTTGGGTCGCTGAGCTTAGTCATCCAGCGACCTCGGTGCAAATTTTAGGACTAAAAATAATATTGTGAGGTGTGAGGTGTTCAGAATAGACTGAAAATGAGTGGAAATTATGGTTATTGAGGTTAATAATACTTTGGGATCAAAATGACCCCCAAATTCTATGATTTAAGCTGTTTTTTAGGGTTTTTTGAAAAAAACACCCGAATCCAAAACACACCCGAATCCGACAAAAAAAATTCGGTGAGGTTTTGCCAAAACGCGTTCGAACCCAAAACACGGCCGCGGAACCGAACCCAAAACCAAAACACAAAACCCGAAAAATTTCCGGTGCACATCTCTAATCTCTATTCAGCTGAGCTAAATTAATTCTTCCAGGGCAGTTTCTCTGTTAATGTGTCACCAGGCTCGATTTATGAGGAGACAGGATTTATAGTCAATGCCCCTCAGCTACTGCTTCTTCTATTTACACGACAATGTAGGCACTCCTATCTCTAGTATTTTATACTGCAGCTGTATATGATTTAAGCTCCTGCAGTGTAATATCTTCCTCATAAAGGGATTCTATGTGGTAGGCTGAGAAGTCTATTGTAAGTGCTTTGCCCCTCAGTGTGATAGTAATGCAGTAAGTTAAATATGCACTTACGCTCCTCAGAACGCTGATCGCAGGTGAACACTCCCCCGATTCCTCCCTTTGGCTTGCTGACAGGCTTGGGTGATGAGGCTGATGCACGCTGTTATGGGTGGCGCTTTTGCCTTCTTAAGTTTGCTGAAGGCGACCCGGCTTTGGCGTCCCTCCGTTGCTAGGGAGCAGTTGTTCGGCCCCCAACGTCTGCCGCCCCCAGCGTCATCATGGTTGGCTGGAACGGAGCCTCCCCTGCACCGCCTCTCACCGCCCCGGACTTCAGCGCGGACTGCGGCACTGCGTCTCCGGCTTTCGCTTCTGCCACCAGCGGCCTCTGTCAGCCCCCTCAGTCAGGTTTGCCCGGTGCCGGTGTGATACACTTATCCTAGCAGCGCCACTGCAGCTCTTCAGCAGTGCTCTGGACACAGTGTACACACTCCACCCGGGGGAACAGCATTCTACTGTCTGCCGGCGGGGAGCTCTATTTATTCTCCCCAGACCTCCGGCTCGTGCCGCCCGCTTCCCGCCGGAGCCGCGCGCTATCCCCCCTTCCGCCGCCAATCTACCTTTCTTTCCCCTAAGCTCGCGGTCAGCTTTGCCTTTCGCTCGTGGACCTGCTTTTCCCGCCCTGCAGGTTGTTACTCCCGCAGCGCATGGACAAAATTAGAGACCCCTATGCTACCATTCACTGCTCTGCAGATTATTGCCGGCTCACAATGTCTGGCTCTCATCTAAAATAGCACACCACAGCTGCTGAACCAATAATTTATATTGGATGACCTCTGTTTTTCCTATGTTGTATTAATTATGTTATTTAATAAATCAATTATAATTAATTATCCCCTCTAAATCCTTTCATATACACATCTATTAAATATTATACATACATTACATACCAATACATGAATAAATATAAATATATATTCACATAACATTTCATATAGTAACAGCATAAAATTCATATTACACTGGCGCCCCCACTGATCCTTCCTGCAGCCGCCCGGATATGTTCATTGACAGCCCTCCCCCTTTGACTGCCTTCCATCTCTGTCTGTGTACCCAGCACTCTAAACAGGGATGACCATCGGTGTACTCCTCCATGCCTGCTCCTTCTCATCAGGTGCGTGCTGCCCAGATTGTTACAAGTCACCCCCCTCCCCCATGTGTATGGCTCCCCCAAACAGTCTCCTGCATGTCGCTCACCCTGGTAGTCCCCTGCGTGTCGCCCCCACCCATACAGTACCCTGTGTCGCCTCCCCATACAGTCCCCTATGCCCTGCGTGTTGTCCTGTACAGTTCCCTGCATGTCTTCCCCCCCCATACAGTCCCCTGTGTGTTACGTCGCCACCCCCATACAGTCCCATATGCTGGGCATGCTGCCCCATGTACATTCCCCTGTGTCTCCTCCCCACCCCCCATACAGTCCTCTGTGCCTTTCATGTCGCCCCTCCTGTACGGTCCCCTGTGCTCTGTTTCGCCCCCTTCAGTACAGTCCCCTGTGTCCTACATGTCGCCCTCATCGCCCTGCATGTCCCTTTCCCCTGGTACTGACGTCTGCGCCCTGCATGTCTCTTTTCTCCAGTACTGCCCCCTGCGCCCTGCATGTCACCCCCCCGTACAGTCCCCTGCATGACGCCCCCGTTAGTCCCCTGCTCCCTGTGTCGCCCTCTGTACAATCCCCTGCGTGTCGCCACCCACATAGAGCGCCCTGCGTTATGCTCCCTCATACAGTCCCTGTGTGTTACCGCCCCACCCATATAGTCCTCTGCGTGTCACCCACCCCTAACCAGTCCCCTGCGTTTTCCCCCCATACAGTTCCTTGCACCCTAGGTGTCGCTCCCCATACAGTCCCCTGCTACCTGCATGTCGTCCCCCCCTACACAGTTCCCTGCACCCTGCGTGTTGCTTTCCCCATCTCCTGTGCCCTGCGCGTCGCTTTCCCCGACACTGTGCCCTACGTGCCACCCCCCCCACACACACACGTACAGTCCTCTGCGTCCTGAATGTCACCCTACCCCTGTCCACTCCCCTGCGTGTTGCCGTCCCCTGCACCCTGTGTGTTACCCCTTCAGTACAGTCCCTTGCGCTCTGCGTGTTGCCCCCTTCAGTACAATCCCCTGCACACTGCGTGTTGCTTTCATCCGGTACTGTCCCCTGCGCTCTGCACGTCACCATCCCCGTACAGTCCCTTGAGCCCTGCGTGTCACCTCCTGTACAGTCCCGTGCTCTACGTGTCACCTCCTGTACAGTCCGCTGTGCTCTGCATGTCACCATCCCCCGTACAGTCCCCTAAGCCCTGCATGTCACCTCCTGTACAGTCCCGTGCTCTACATGTCACCCCTCCTGTACAGTCCCGTGCTCTACATGTCACCTCCTGTACAGTCCGCTGTGCTCTGCATGTCATCTCCCCCGTACAGTCCCCTGAGCCCTGCGTGTCACCTCCTGTACAGTCCCGTGTTCTACGTGTCACCTCCTGTACAGTCCCGTGCTCTACGTGTCACCTCCTGTACAGTCCGCTGTGCTCTGCATGTCATCTCCCTCGTACAGTCCCCTGAGCCCTACGTGTCACCTCCTGTACAGTCCCGTGCTCTACGTGTCACCTCCTGTACAGTCCGCTGTGCTCTGCATGTCATCTCCCCCGTACAGTCCCCTGAGCCCTGCGTGTCACCTCCTGTACAGTCCCGTGCTCTACGTGTCACCTCCTGTACAGTCCCGTGCTCTACGTGTCACCTCCTGTACAGTCCGCTGTGCTCTGCATGTCATCTCCCCCGTACAGTCCCCTGAGCCTTGCGTGTCACCTCCTGTACAGTCCCGTGCTCTACGTGTCACCTCCTGTACAGTCCGCTGTGCTCTGCATGTCACCATCCCCCGTACAGTCCCCTGAGCCCTGCGTGTCACCTCCTGTACAGTCCCGTGCTCTACGTGTCACCTCCTGTACAGTCCCGTGCTCTACGTGTCACCTCCTGTACAGTCCGCTGTGCTCTGCATGTCATCTCCCCCGTACAGTCCCCTGAGCCCTGCGTGTCACCTCCTGTACAGTCCCCGTGCTCTACGTGTCACCTCCTGTGCAGTCCCGTGCTCTACGTGTCACCTCCTGTACAGTCCGCTGTGCTCTGCATGTCATCTCCCCCGTACAGTCCCCTGAGCCCTGCGTGTCACCTCCTGTACAGTCCCGTGCTCTACGTGTCACCTACTGTGCAGTCCCGTGCTCTACGTGTCACCTCCTGTACAGTCCCGTGCTCTACATGTCACCTCCTGTACAGTCCCGTGCTCTACGTGTCACCTCCTGTACAATCCGCTGTGCTCTGCATGTCACCATCCCCCGTACAGTCCCCTGAGCCCTGCGTGTCACCTCCTGTACAGCCCCGTGCTCTACGTGTCACCTCCTGTACAGTCCCGTGCTCTACATGTCACCTCCTGTACAGTCCGCTGTGCTCTGCATGTCATCTCCCCCGTACAGTCCCCTGAGCCCTGCGTGTCACCTCCTGTACAGTCCCGTGCTCTACGTGTCACCTCCTGTGCAGTCCCGTGCTCTACGTGTCACCTCCTGTACAGTCCGCTGTGCTCTGCATGTCACCATCCCCCGTACAGTCCCCTGAGCCCTGCGTGTCACCTCCTGTACAGTCCCATGCTCTACGTGTCACCTCCTGTACAGTCCCATGCTCAACGTGTCACCTCCTGTACAGTCTGCTGTGCTCTACGTGTCACCTCCTGTACAGTCCCCTGAGCCCTGCGTGTCACCTCCTGTACAGTCCCGTTCTCTACGTGTCACCTCCTGTACAGTCCCGTTCTCTACGTGTCACCTCCTGTACAGTCCCGTGCTCTACGTGTCACCTCCTGTACAGTCCGCTGTGCTCTGCATGTCATCTCCCCCGTACAGTCCCCTGAGCCCTGCATGTCACCTCCTGTACAGTCCCGTGCTCTACGTGTCACCTCCTGTACAGTCCCGTACTCTACGTGTAACCTCCTGTACAGTCCTCTGTGCTCTGCATGTCACCATCCCCCGTACAGTCCCCTGAGCCCTGCATGTCACCTCCTGTACAGTCCCGTGCTCTACGTGTCACCTCCTGTACAGCCCCGTGCTCTACGTGTCACCTCCTGTACAGTCCCGTGCTCTAGGTGTCACCTCCTGTACAGTCCCGTGCTCTACGTGTCACCTCCTGTACAGTCCGCTGTGCTCAGCATGTCATCTCCCCCTTACAGTCCCCTGAGCCCTGCGTGTCACCTCCTGTACAGTCCCGTGCTCTACATGTCACCTCCTGTACAGTCCCGTGCTCTACGTGTCACCTCCTGTACAGTCCCGTGCTCTACGTGTCACCTCCTGTACAGTCCGCTGTGCTCTGCATGTCGTCTCCCCCGTACAGTCCCCTGAGCCCTGAGTGTCACCTCCTGTACAGTCCCGTGCTCTACGTGTCACCTCCTGTACAGTCCTGTGCTCTACGTGTCACCTCCTGTACAGTCCGCTGTGCTCTGCATGTCATCTCCCCCGTACAGTCCCCTGAGCCCTGCGTCTCACCTCCTGTACATTCCCGTGCTCTACGTGTCACCTCCTGTACAGTCCCGTGCTCTACGTGTCACCTCCTGTACAGTCCGCTGTGCTCTGCATGTCACCATCCCCCGTACAGTCCCCTGAGCCCTGCGTGTCACCTCCTGTACAGTCCCGTGCTCTAACTGTCACCTCATGTACAGCCCCGTGCTCTACGTGTCACCTCCTGTACAGTCCCGTGCTCTACGTGTCACCTCCTGTACAGTCCCGTGCTCTACGTGTCACCTCCTGTACAGTCCGCTGTGCTCAGCATGTCATCTCCCCCGTACAGTCCCCTGAGCCCTGCGTGTCACCTCCTGTACAGTCCCGTGCTCTACGTGTCACCTCCTGTACACTCCCGTGCTCTACGTGTCACCTCCTGTACAGTCCCGTGCTCTACGTGTCACCTCCTGTACAGTCCGCTGTGCTCTGCATGTCACCATCCCCCGTACAGTCCCCTGAGCCCTGCGTGTCACCTCCTGTACAGTCCCGTGCTCTACGTGTCACCTCCAGTACAGTCCCGTGCTCAACGTGTCACCTCCTGTACAGTCCCGTGCTCTACGTGTCACCTCCTGTACAGTCCCGTGCTCTACGTGTCACCTCCTGTACAGTCCCGTGCTCTACGTGTCACCTCCTGTACAATCCGCTGTGCTCTGCATGTCACCATCCCCCGTACAGTCCCCTGAGCCCTGCGTGTCACCTCCTGTACA